>NC_091121.1:66067786-66367786 GCF_040183065.1 Periplaneta americana | reverse complement strand
AACAACAGAAGCAGAAAGAATTGAAAAAGAGTGAATTAAATGTTTCAACAATAGATGATATTGTATAGTCTTGATAGTAATCATGAGATTGCTCTAAAAAACTTAAACTGACATTCAATGTGTTATTGAGGAATATTATATTTTCAGGGCTTTAAAAAATAACTCATCTGCTCGTCTGTGACGAATGAAAAAAAATCCGATTTTTTAATTGCGCTTCTGTAGTTCGACCATGCTCACTAGTGAAAGTTTTGCCTGACTGGTGAGCTACCATAAAATTTTTTAAGCCCCGTATATTTCCATCCATTATAAAAGGTTTACGAATACACAATACATTACAAAAATGCACGCCACAATTAATAAAACGATCTTCTTTCTTTCCCTTATTCACACACTTTGCTTTAAAAGAAAAAACTGACGGATTACTACACAGACGAAATTCTAAGAAGTGTTTATTTAAAATTTCAATGTACGTATAAGATACTAATCAATAACAGTACCTACCAGCAACCTTGCAGTGTTTTGTGAATGTGGGACTAATCACTAATGATAAACATTCTATCTCAAATACATCTCATCTTCCAAAACCATAAAATTGTCTTCACACTTTTTCTCTCATTTTATTTTGGTTTTAGATCCCTTTCTAAACCTAATGAAACTATAAAAACTGCATACATGAATGACAGTGTCTTTCTGAAACCAACAGTGATCTCAGCTAGGCTTTGTCTATATAAAGTTAAACAGAGCATCATAAAAACATTCAAATTTAATTGTCCTATATACAGCCAAGATTACAACAAAATCTTAAAATACTTTTAAAATTACTTAATGCTGCGTCTTACAGCTTTTGTGTAGAATATTGTTCAACATGAGCTGTAATTTAATTACTCAGTGTGATTTATTTATATTTATGTGAAGTGGGCAAAACTAAAGCCAGGTTTACTGTTCTATGTTTAAATATCCATGATTAAGGAAATTCAACAAACGGTATAATGTATATATTAATATTACCCTAGTTTCAAAAAAGAGGTGAAACTTAATCTAGGCTTATAATTCATTTTAATCTCTCAAAATCGAATGAGCAGAGAAATTAATGGCTAGACTAGTGAAGAGAAAGACTTGGAGTTCTGAAAACATTTAATATTCATTATAAAGCCAATGTTAGGTATTATAGGCCTATAAACTTCATTTGTTCATATAAAACATATCTTGAAAATACTGTGATATATTTCATGTCTTGATTATGTCGACTCAAAGTCTTTTTGATGTTGAAAATGTTAACTAATTACCAAAAAGCCATTTTTAGAGCAATTAAATTTTGTAGTACCGGTAAGTGTTTGTTCTTCAGGCACATCTTTCACAAGCAGGATCAATGTAACTTTCGTGCATATTACAATTATTGTCCATGAACAAACTCAAGACAATATCGTTCACTCTAGTAGGTTAAGTGATCAGGATAATAATGCCTGTAACTCTACACAGAAACAGCAGTAATAAATGTATTTAAGAACAAATGTCATATCGAATGCAAAAAAGATACGAAAATGTCATTCAAAATGTGGTACAACTGGCTCATAGGGAACATGGAATAGTTTTCATTCCATTAAACGTGCAACTATCATATCAAAATTGAATAAAGAAAACAATTTAAGTGAATTACGACACGAAAACAGATTACAAGCTCATACACATACATGCAGTCTCAATTTTTAGACAGATAACATTCCATAAAATTTCCATTTCGGTGTTTTAAAATACACAATTGTGTATATTTAACAAACTAGAGACTACACAAGGTCAACAGATTTTATGTAACATAAAAGTTGTATGAATTATCGCTCGCAATTATATGTTAATAGCCTGCCCTGGCTATTGCCTGTTATGGCTAATAGAAGAGTAGCATGCAGTATTTCAAAATATGATTTTACATATTTGCACAGACTAACAAAATAATATATGAGGCTGGTTTTCTATAACATCTACAAAACTTGTTCAAATATTGGTGAACCTGGTGAATAAAAAAAATAGTACTGATAATAGAAGAGCGATTTACTATGAATTCCTAATGGAAATACTGCTAATTTCTTTTAATGGATGCATGTGAATAATGCTGTGAAGATGTAGTGTAATGTACACTTAAGCAACAGTGACAATAAAACTGAAAAATTATGTAGGGTTACGCAAATATTCAAGCAAGTCACTGCATGCCAGATTAACAATCTAACAATTTCATAAAAAAAGGGCAGCCTAAACTTAATGTGATATTCCTGCATGGACTTTACAAACACTCTGTATACTGTAAAAGAAACAAAGTTATAGTCACACTCGCTATGTAAAGGAAGCCTTCACACAAAACAGTGTTGTTCACTAAAATAAAGCATTCAATATTAATATATTAGTAATTTCAATAAAAGAAATGCCTTCTGCTACTAGACCTCTAATAACATGCCAAGAAACTATTCAGAAAATTACAATATAACCTGTTTGTACACACTATACAGCATGTAACAAAACTTGTCACAGTGTCAATTATGGAAAAAATTAACCATAATAGACAATATGTCTGGACAGTGTTTCTTTAAAATAACTCACATGTTATTGAACTTATTGATTCCATAAGTATACATAAAATATTGTATCATACGGATACTCAGTAATAAATCTCAAAGGGAGTTTTGAGAAGATCAACATGAATGGCTTGGTCAACACTTTTGACTTATCTCTCTTACTATGTATAATAATTGAAGGGAATTATATGAAATATGTTGTTGTTTTCTAATGCCAGGCATTTGACAAAGTCATTTGACCTCTTGCACTCAAATATTTGTCAAAGATATTATCATGGTCAGCCACTGAAGCAAAGATTTTGAGGTGTTCCGAATCCATTTCTTGGTTTGAGTTGCACAATGGGCAGTTAGGGGACTGATATATTCCAATTCTATGCAGGTGTTTGGCCAAACAGTCATGAAATATGTTAATTACTAGTACTGATCACAGTGAGTATTGTCATTCTAACACGTCCCAGAGATCATAAATCAAGGCTTATGATATACTGATGACATAAAGAATTTCATATCTTAAGTGGGAACACTTGTAAAATGGAATTAATTAGCTCCTTTGATTGAAAGAGAGCAAGAATGACGACTAGAACAATCGAATTATGACGTGAGCGTTTGTTGTCCAATTTTGAAAAGTGAAGGTGTCACTAAACAAATGAAAAAAAAATAAGTAATGCAAATTCTACTTGACAGAGGAAATGATAACTTGCACATTTCCTCCTAACAGGCAAATGCGACAATTTCGATTCGTTTTATATACGACCTTATATCTCTAATTTTCCCGTATCCATTACTTTTCTTCAAGTCTTCCGAAGAAAATGATGAATTGTTACTTTTATTTATAATTTATTACAACATAAAATAAAGATACGTTATCTCCAACATCAGTACCGGTAGTTATTGTGATCTATGTAGGGGACACGAAGACGAAATTCTCACCATAACATTGGCATGAGATAACCAGCACCACAATCTGGAAGATTCAAGTAACTTCTACAGAAAGTTTGCTTTGTGTGTCTACCAGCCCTTCTGTAAGACCTTATTGTATACCATCTTAAAATTATGTGTTTATACAACATCTATAATTTTATAGTGAAAAAAATTCTGACTAAATCTGACAATTAATACACAATTTATTCAAGACTGAGACACTTTCCAGACACGTAATAAGTGCAAGCAAAGTGATAAGATGAGGCTACATTGCAGGTTCTAATAAGAATGCTCTAGTCTTGGCATGTCTCAAACATTATATAGAACAACACACTAACCAAATGGATGCACAGAACCTGTACATTATTCAACCAGAGGACTAAACAGACGAATCAGTACAATAGTAAATTCAAGTAATATGAAACAATTAATAAATGAAAATTGTGAGATGAAGTTTCGAGCATCTGATTACAATGCATGTAAGTTCTCTATATAAAAAACCAGCTTCACATTTAATGAATCAGTCCACATCAATCTACAGAAAAAGACACACTGATCTTTTATTCCGATTAACTTAAGAAATTAATCACTGAATATTATGTTGTCAATGTATCTGTCAATGCATGAGGAATGGCAGATTGGCATACAATGCAGGGAAAAATTGTCACTAGAAGAAAGAAAAGACGTAACATATTGACTTTAGGTTTGTACACATTTAATGCTTCGATGATAAAACCAATGGAATGCTACTTCCCTAATTTTCAGTATAACACTCTTTACCTTCCAATACTGTGCGCGACATATACAACTTACCAACCTTATAACCAGTCGTAATGTGCGTGTTTAGTGGGGAGATCCGACCACTCTTCACACAGAAAGAAAACGAATCAGTGATGAATTGCGGTGATTAGGCCTGTACTTTCGTATAAATAATGCGCCAGTAAGAGGTAATAAGAAAACATTTGTTGATTTTATCTTCTATCAAAGCATATGTTGAAAATAACGTCCACCTTTCTGGAAGCAAGAATCGTACCTGTGTAGAAAATTCTGAAACACCTTCTGCAACTACAGTCAACTCCGGATATAGTGAACCTCTGCAGACTTGCATATTTCGTTCACTGTACCCGAGGTTCACTAAATCCGAAGTCTCTCTCACCTAACTTTAAATGACAGGAATGAACGAAATTGTTAACAAGAAAATAAAACACTATACAGTAATTAAAATATTTCATTTTTGTGGAATGGATTACACTGTATACTGTTACTCATAGTTGATTTACTTAAACGATGCTGTCGATCCACGCCCGCTTGCAAAAGATCAAGTTCAATGTCACTTATAAATTTATAATATTCGCCTTATCTTCCAAAGAAAACACTTTTCGCTTCGACATTTTTATACAGTACATTGGCTGTTCGAACACTGATCAGGTAGAAATGACAAATGCTGTTATGTTGTGACTGCATACTCGGCCTTGGAATTTCTCAGGTCACTTAATGGAAACTGGGAGGAGGTTGATGGAGTTTGAGAGCCACCGGAATCTTATGTTCATTTATGCTCTGGACTTAATGTCCCTCCCCTTTTAATAAAAGAAGAGAATTTCATTTTCCGTTGTTTGGATGCTATCCGTCATAATGGAAATGTTTCTGAGAACAGAAGGCAACCCTTTGACGGAGAAGGATTAAAAATAACAGTAGAATAGTGTGCCTGAGAAAGGAATGGCAAACCTTCGATGGTGGAGTGAGGCAAGGTCGTCACGCCTTACCTGGATTTATAGTACAGCTCATTGTCTACGAATCACTAATCATACCTTTGTCTTTTGACTAAAGGAGTAAGAAACTTAGAATGTCGTTCTCAACACATTACTTCAATTTTATACAAGAAGGTCTGACTTCAAATAAGAATTTGTCAGGAAACAACTATTGTAACTTCAATTTTTAAGATTCACTATAACCGAAGCGAGGGTTCACTATAAACGGAAATATTAATGTACTTTTTAATGTATGCAGATCGAAACCAATGATTTAGGCTCACTATAGCCGAATGTTCACTATAACCGAGTTCACTATATCCAGAGTTGACTGTATTTGTAATTTCACTTGATACTCACCTGATTTCATTCTTCAGTTCTTCAAAAGTGTCTGCGTTGTTCACATACATTTTCTGCTCCAAATTCTCCCACAGATAAAAATCACAAACATTTAAATCCGAAAAATGAGCTAGTGAACGTCTGCCACTAATTATGTGATCATCAAACACTTTTTGTAATATTTTGCAATTCATTTTATGTAGATTTTCAGAAAAGTCTATAAATGTAATAAAACATTGTATTTGCAAATCTTCACATGTATAATATAATATAACATACAGTTAGCTCACTTTTATATTTTAACCTTATATTTTTTAGCCTCACAATATTATCTTATTAATAACCTAATCTACATGTGATGAGTTGCAAAATATATCTATTGCACATTATATGTACATTTTTAAATGTTGACATTAGGGGCACCCACATTTGAATATCAGAATATTAATGTGTATTATAATTATATTAATTTTAACAGATTTTATCCCCGTATGCTATTAAACATGTGTTGGATGTGTAGAGAATGTAGAGAGTAATGATATTGCAAAATTGATTGTTCGTATCTGAAGATGTTGACACTGTTCAATGAAAACGTTTATAAGTCTTGTAACTTATTATGTAAAGGTTAACACCTAAAACATACAGAACAGTAAAGTCAATGACTGAAACAATAAACTTTCAATATAGTTTTTGTAATGCTTCTAATGATACAGTGGCTGTATATGCAATGGAGATATCCTATTGGAAGCATACTGTTTTTCATCTTCAAGCAACATTGGAAAAAGGAAGTCTGCAGTATGTCTCACACATAACTTTTGAGTTGGCTGTATTATAAATGAAAATGTGGCCAATTACCCTTTATGCAATAATGCCACATCACACACCCACTTTCTAATCGTAAACAGGAACTTCATGCACTAAATGAGGATTTCCAGTGTCCCAGTGCTTTGTATTCTGAGAGTGAACATAACTGCTTAAATGAAACCAAGCTTTGCCTGTCATTAAAATTAAGATGGATCAACAGTATCATCATGAATAGATTGCAACACTCGTTCACTGGATCCTATTGCTGTAATTGATGAACTACTGTCACTCTATAAGGATAAAAGTGGCATGTCGCATTCTTGTGCTAATCGCCATGAAGAATTCCTAGGACGTCACTGTATTCTTGCCTGAATAGCTGCAAATTTCTCTGATGTGAATCTTGAATCCAGAAACTTGGACAGTATTTTCAATATGCTTTCATTAAAGGTAAGATCAACATAAAATTTTCTTATTACCTCTTACTGGTGCATTATTTTTACAGAACTATAGGACTAAATCACCACTATTCACACTGATTCGTTTTTCTCCTGTGCAAGAGAGTGGTTGGATCTCCCCACTAAATACACGCGCCACAACCGGTTATAATGCCAATAAGTTATATATGCTGCACACTGTAGTACTATTAGATGCCAAAACGAGAGATTACTGATGGCTCAAGTCATGGTCCAGTACCACCTCTTGCAAGCAGTCCAAAGGCAGGTATATTTCATTCAATGAAATAGCTGCTAGTAAATAAAAAAAATGTTTTTGTCATTTCTTGCCGTCTCAGAAGGAAATAAAAGTTTAACTTCCTTAAAACAATCACATTTCGAGACAAATGTCTATACTGTTTTATCTATCACTTTATTTGCATAAAAATAAGGAAATAAACAAAGAATTCTAAATGAGAATCGCTCTAGTCAATTCTATGTAAAAAATTATATTTTACATGAGCAATTGCTGAATAAAATGACTGTATGTAAACACGAATTTAGGAGATGTTGCAAATATTAGAAGAAATTATTATAAAATGGATGAACAGACAGACAGACAGACAGCATCTAAAAAGGATAACACAACGTGAATTTTTGTAAAATCTAGAAATTTATTTTTCAACCATTACCATACTTTTTCCATAAATACTTTGTACAATGAGATATTAAAAGTAGTATTGTAATACCATGAAAATTCTTTTATAATCATATGCTATCAAAGATATTACATACGAATAATAGAACATAGTGAGAAGATATCCAATGAAGTTGAGAAAACAATGATTAAGTACCAAACCTGAATTTATAAATAGCTCCCCTTCTAGTAACTGTCTAATTTTGTGCCCCAAAATGAATATGGATTATTTAAAATATTTATCCCTTGTCAATAAATAACCTATGTACTGACTTTCCTGTTTATCCCTGTCTCGTATTTAAATTATTACACGTTGGTAACAAAGCACAACTCACCTTTATCATTGAGCCAGCATGCTACTTTATAATATGCCTCGTCCAGCAGAGTGATCACTACTGCAAGCATAATCTTGGGCAGGTAACTGAGGCAAAAGAAGTAACCTCGTTCTGTGATCCGCTGATCCCACCATTCCTAATAATAAAACACAGTGAAGGGTGTATGTGTTATAAAGTAATCAATTTAGTTCAAATAACCATCTAATGAACTTTCCCTCCTTCTTTCTCATCCAAAAATCCATTCTGCTAGACAGAAAATAATTAACTTAAAGCTGTAAAAGCAGTAGATACATAAGATTAAGTGTGTACTATAAAACATCATAGACGCAATATATGATTACATAAATGGATAACATTATATTCTGCACAGGATGAAACTAATTTATAACGCATCTAAATTTTGTTTGCTGGATTCCAGTATAAAGCACATGGACAACTAAATCACTGGCTTTTGTCACCTGGTCTCGACATAAATTAAACAACTACAAACCAAAGACGAAATAAAATGTTAGATGTCATAAAATTGGATAAAATGATCACTTATAATTGAAAATATATCTATAAAAGAATAAATAAAAAGGTTAAATTTAAAAAACTACCAGTAAATACCTCAAAATTGTAAAGAGAATTTAGTCAATCAGATACTAACTTACTCCTTGCATAGTCATGAATGAGTGAATATTTTTGTATGTTATAGAATTTTGTGTCTAGTGAATTTTGCAAAATATTTGTGCATCTTATACAATTTTACACGAATGAGTGTTATCTGAACTACCTTTAAATATCTTATACAGCTCTGTATGAATGCGTGAATCTTCCAAATATTTATATGTACGTCATATGCATAGTTTTGTATGAATATGCAAGTTTGTATGTAAAGTCATAATGATTTTTAAATGATTATAAAATATGTGTAATATTGTAACCAAACATGATGGAGATTTGAAATAGCCACTAAATGAAAGAATAACTCTCCAAGTTTTTGCTGTGTATTCATTGTTAACGTGAAATTCCAATTCATCTCCGTAGAAATGTTTCATTCAACGATTCCCAAAGTACTCGAGAGGAACATTAAGGAGCACCATCTTGCTGAAATATTACATGACGTTCGTAATTTGGAGTACTGATTCAGCGAGATTACAGTGGATTCAGGAAAGAAGAAACCAATTACTTGAACTCTTGTAAGAGCACACCGCACATTAACTTTCGGGCTTTAGTGTTCATGTTCAACAATAGCACGTGGATTTTCATGAACCCATATCCCCACATTATGTAGCACATATAGAAACATGAAAAGTGGCATCACATATTCATTATGTGTAATATTCAGTGAGGTAGGCGAGACCTCATATATAATGAATATGTGATGTATTAACTGTTAGCAGTTGTCACAAACTGGTGTTGAATATGGCCATAGAGTCATTTAAATATGCGCTTCTGCATGTATGACTTACATTGTCTAAAGTGCAGGTAGTAAGGCCGTAAAACATTACGAGAGGAGTTCGGCCGGCACCGTGGATCGTGTCCCGGCATAGCTCAGTTGGAAAGAGCACTCAGCGCATAGAGCTGAGAGATCCTGGGTTCGATTCCCGGTGCCAGAACGAATTTTTCTCGTATTAAATGGTGATAATACACATTGGCTACTTCATAGTAGTCGTGTAATATTCAGTGAGGTAGGCGAGACCTCATATATAATGAATATGTGATGTATTAACTGTTAGCAGTTGTCACAAACTGATGTTGAATATGGCCATAAAAGTCATTTAAATATGCGCTCCTGCATCTATGACTTACATAGTCTAAAGTGCAGGTAGTAAGGCCGTAAGACATTATGAGAGGAGTTCGGCCGGCACTGTGGATCGTGTCCCGGCATAGCTCAGTTGGAAAGAGCACTCAGCATGTAGAGCTGAGAGGTCCCGGGTTCGATTCCCGGTGCCGGAACGAATTTTTCTCGTATTAAATGGTGATAATGAAAAGTGGCCTTTTCACGAAACACTTTTCGTATTGTCAATCTCAATGGTAATAATAATAATAATAATAATAATAATAATAATAATAATAATAATAATAACTGTTAACAACCGATCGATAGGTGACATGACAACTATAATAGAACAAAAACTTGAGAAGAGCTACTATTTTATTAATGATTGTTTCAGAACTCCATCGTGTTTTCTTGTAATTATATAATAATTTAATTTTACAAACGCAGTGTATTATAATAAAGTACCTTATAAAACTTTGTAAGAATATGTTAATCTTGCAAATACATATTTAGATATAGTATTATATATACAGATTTGTATGAATCTTCCAAATATTTTATTACCTTACACAATTTTGTATGAATGACTGAATCTTGTAAAGTATTTGTGCATCTTATACAGTTTTATACAGGTGTAAAAGGAAAAATCTGAAAGATTTTAATGTCTTATCCAGTTTTTTATGGATGAATAACTCTTCTAAATACAGTATTAACCTTCTGTCTATTTTGTGTGGATGAGTGTTTCTTCCAAATATTTTAATATCTTTTATAACTTTGCATAAATGGGTAAATCTTAAAAATTTTAATACCTTATTCAGCTTTATACGAATAAGTTATCTTCAAAATATTATTATTTTTTTTATAACTTAGTATAAATGAGTTTAGCTTTTAAATAATGTAACATCTTGGGAATAATTAACGAATTAATCTTTAAATTATATAAATACCTAGTACAGTATAATTTTGTAAAAACGAGTGTCTTTGTATATTTACCATCATGTATCTTCCTGTATAAAAATGATTATTCCAAACATTTCAACACCTTATACAAGTCCGCATAACCATTTTAATACTCTATACAACTTTATATCTCAGTTATTCAACTTCTCTATAGCTATGGAACATATGATACATCATTAAATGAATACAACCATCAAATCAATGTACAAAGCATGTTAATGCTGAAGTTGCACACATTTCATATCAAATTAAATTCTTATACTTTAGTTCTACTCCAAATTTGGTGGTAATATACCAGTAAGGCTATTACAATGGAACAATATCGAACCTGAAGCTGCAGTGTGAAGATCATGACGATGAAGACAACAAGAAGACAGAGGAAGATTATGGGGACACTGACCAAGTAGCGAAACACATTCCTCTTCCAAGCTGGGTACGTCGGTTCCAACTGACCAGTTACTGAACTTACTTCCAATGTACCCTGCAATAAAAAATATATAAACTCGAAATATATATATGAGCAACTGAAAAAAATACAATGACCAATTGAATTCACGAAGCTAAACATCTCTATCTACTGTAGAAATATTTGTGCATTTGTGATTTATATGGAAAATTTTTCGAACTTCAAGATATCTCATAATTATACTAATTTATGGATTACCATCTGATATGATCTGTTCCCGAAAGAAATGGCATAAATAAAGAGGGCAATATAAAATCGATATCAGTTGCACATGCTCACATGCCGAATCATGGCAAGCGACAGCGCGAGAGCCGAGATTATACTATGCATTCACACAGAAAAAGAAAGTCCCCAACTTCACAATGTGCAGATACAAGTCCTAGTGAAGCATGGTTGTTTTGGGTGCAGCTCTCTCGCTGAATGATTCATGTGATAACAGCAGGTGGCTGATGGTTTATTATTGCAAGAGTTTACATTTTGATATCTTAACGGAATCTATCTTCACACACTAAGCAGTCCTGGTCTTTCACTAGTATATACATATGTTCGTTTTTCGTAACATATAGACCTACGTGTATACTTGTTGTGATTAATGACTTTTCGTCTAACTACTAAACAGTGTATTTTCGTGTGTTACAAGTTCAGGTACGAATCTGCAGGAAGAGTTAGAAGAGTTTTCGTTAACAATTTCCTCAAGTGCAAATTCTAACACATTCTGGAGTTCATGAACTAGTCATTAAATTCAGAATGATAGATTCGGCACTGAATAAAAAGGTCATGTTATCACGTTAAGGATTGATTCTGAAATCTGAAAGTTACCGAATTCCAAAACTTGTCTGAGTTTAAGGTCTTGGACAAGAGACGGTATACCTTTAATCACTCACTGGATCATAATTTTTATTTTCAAAATTCGTATGAGAGAGTAGAGTATTACTGTTAAGAATTTTTATTTTTTTATAATTATTATGGTAAGTACGTCTAATTGATATATTGGCATATTGTAAATTCTTACTGTAAAGAGTGGTCGAGGTTCCACCAGCAGTTCATCTCTCTGATCCAATGTGCCCCAGCGATACGCCAGCTCTGCACTGTATCTCTTCCAAGCCTCTACGTAAACACTGGCCCACAACACATTGAAAAATGAGAACAAAACGAAGCCAACATCCTCTGTTGCCTGATCCCTTCCACAGAATCCAATCTGTAGAGCAAATAATTTTATGCAATATATTTGGTGATTTACAAACAAATTATAAATATAAATTCTCAGAAGTTCAAAAACAGACAACACTTGCGCGCGCGCACACACCCAACCACCCATCCACCGATAGAAACCGATGGTGGGCTTATGTGAGGGTGTCAATGAACCTCCGGGTTCTTTAAAAGCCATTTGCAAGTAAGTAAATTGATTAAATTTTATAATATTTTATGCTCGACCATGCCGAAATGTAGTAATTATACACCTGGTAGCAGTCCTTTAATGCATGTCATTAAAGTACACCTACTCATTAAAGTACAGGTGTTCAGCCAATAACAACTCAGCTTACAGGTGTTCAGCCAATGACAAGTCAGCTTTATACCGTTATAAAACCGCAAGTATCGATTATTATCGGATATGCAATCGAAAGAGAATTAGCGAAAAGTCACGGAGGATGGAAATCCAATACTGTCGCAGAAGGTTATGTTCTGTTACTATAATAATTAGCGTTAATTGTAAATAATATTCAAATAAATTCAATTTGTCATTCGTTTTTCAATGTCGAATTCAATAATCAAAGTTATATCAAGTATAACGGGATTACATCAAAGTCAATGACATTATTGTTCCTCGGAAAAAATCAATACTTTCGCGTCTGCGCACATCTCACAATTCACGACCTAGAACAAGGTCACTTCCGATCTTGTCAGATACAAATAAAATGTATACATCTGAATAATTTCAAGTTAGAAATATGGTCGAGCATAAAAAGTCGTATGAAACTTGCCTATAATGGTAATTAAGATGCTCGTATGAATATTATGAAACTCGCTTGCGCTCTTTCATAAACATCCATACTTGCGTCTTAATTACTATCATTATAGGCTCTTTGCATAATGTACTATTACTAGTAGCTTCATTATGTACAAGAAATGAACTTGCACAAAAAAACGTTTTTGGTAAAAGCGTGGCTTTGTACTTATCTCATTCTCATCCCTTCAATTTCCATTTCCTTCTGAAAAGGGTGAAAGGAACTGTTTAAAGATGTTACTATACAGAACAAGTCTTTTAAATAGTGTACATTGCAACTTTTTTCACTTTTCTTTAAATAAGTAAATAAATAAATAAATCCTAAAACACATAGAAAAATTTAAATCTAATTTTACATATCCCAAAAATCCGAGACTTGCTAATGACATATACTGCATTTGCAGTGCATAAATCCATGAGAACAGAGAGATTGTGCATTGTTATTACTAGCATAGAGAGATACGATATGATCTTCAGAATTTTTTTAATATTATGAAATTATGTAAAGTTAGATGACCAAGAAATTATCGTGACAATTGATTAACTAATGCGAATAGAGATAAAAAAAAGCTTGGCTATTTTTCTATAATTGTAACAACATAACAGGTAGAAATAACAGGCAGTAACACCAGACTTTCATTGTAACATACAGAGTGCTACAGTATCATCATCTGTACACAAATCTTTAAGTACAGCAGCTATCACTATCCCTTACAACTAAAGAAACAAGTATATGAACTGCAATAATAGATATGCAATTAAAAAAATATATACCAGGCATAAAATTCAATACATTTTCTGAAACCAGACTAACATAGAGAATCAAATATTATATGACCCATATACAGAAGTGCCTTCACTGGATATTGTTCATGCTACTGAGAAAAAATGCACTACCTGAAATGTTACTCTAGCCCATATAGCTAATAATTACATTTTTACTCAGGAACATTTTGCACTGATGGTCGTCATTTTGTAACACAATAAAGGGAACCCAATAATTTTACATGCTAAGCTTTATTAGTACTATAATATTGTATTTCGATCAACGTCTGACACTAGGGCAATGTACAGATAGAATTATTAAAAATTCCTGGCTTATATAAAATGTAGTGATCCATATATTGTTCTATCTAAACACACACCTTCATCTCAAACAGCAGAAATAACTAAAATGCTCTTTCAATTAATATCACTCAATAAAAGAATTGTATTCCAATGGATACCATCCCATTGTGGAATCCTAGGAAACGAGAATGCGGATGCATTAGCAAAGAAGGGCAGCACTGCTACTTACAGACCTATTACTAAATCTACATATTACTCTGTGAAAAGATTTATTAAATCTACATATTTAGACTTCAACAAACAAAATTTGATAACACAATCTCAAGGGAAAAAATGGAACTCTCTGCATCATAATCCACAGTTAATTCCCGATTTACCACGAAAATCGTCTGTAGCTGCATTTAGATTGGCAACAGGCCATGATTGTTTGGCCAAACACCTGCATAGAATTGGAATATATCAGTCCCCTAACTGCCCATTGTGCAACTCAAACCAAGAAATGGATTCGGAACAATCTGCGCTTCAGTGGCTGACCATGATAATATCTTTGAAAAATATTGGAGTGCGAGAGGTAAAATGACTTTATTGTCAAACGCCTGGCATTAGAAAACAACAACATATATTTTTCTATCACATTCGCTTAATATAATACATGTTGTTGTTTAGTCAACTATTCAAAGACAGGTCTGAACCTCACAAATGATACCAATATGACACCACTTATGAAGCAACTGGGCCAGGAGATAATGTGGTAGGGTGGCCAGTTCCTTTCCCCCTCCATTGCATACATCGCCGATTAGCTGCATTATATTAAGCGAATGTGACAGAAAAATATACGCAATTAAGAGCAACTATAATGATAAACATGAAAGGTTGAGAGCGAGAAAATCTAACCTATAGTCTTTGCAAGGAATCTCTGAATATCTATGCGAGCTCTTACTCTGCGATCCAAATAGACTATACTTTTGAAGAGAAAAAGAGCTTAAAAGAAGGCGTAACCTATTTGAATTTGTAAGGAGAGAGAAAATATAGTCCATTATTAAACATTAGTCCATGAAGCACAGATTCCTCACTTTCAGGATGGACTACATCTTGATTTTCTACTGACAAAGCCATCTCACAGTGATTAAAACTCGAATCCGAGAAATATGTTGTTGTTTTCTAATGCCAGGCATTTGACAATAAAGCCATTTGACCTCTTGCACTCCAATATTTTTCAAAGATATTATCATGGTCAGCCACTGAAGCACAGATTTTGAGGTGTCCCGAATCCATTTCTTGGTTTGAGTTGCACAATGGGCAGTTAGGGGACTGATATATTCCAATTCTATGCAGGTGTTTGGCCAAACAATCATGGCCTGTTGCCAGCCTAAATGCAGCTACAGACGATTTTCGTGGTAAATCGGGAATTAACTGTGGATTATGATGCAGAGAGTTCCATTTTTTCCCTTGGGATTGTGTTATCAAACTTTGATTGTTGAAGTCTAAGTATGTAGATTTAATCAATCTTTTCACACAGTAAAACGTAGATTTAGTAACAGGTCTGTAAGTAGCAGTGCTGCCCTTCTTTGCTAATGCATCCGCATTCTCGTTTCCCAGGATTCCACAATGGGATGGTATCCATTGGAATACAATTCTTTTATTGAGTGATATTAATTGAGAGAGCATTTTAGTTATTTCTGCTGTTTGAGATGAAGGTGTGTGTTTAGAGACTATTGATAGAATAGTTGTTTTGGAGTCTGACAATATAACTGCATTCTTAAATTTATTGATGTGGCATAGAAGATTCCTGAGACTTTCACTTATTGCAATGATTTCTCCATCAAAACTTGTTGTTCCATATCCAAGAGATCTATAAAGTGAGAAGAGACAGCACGTAACACCTGCACCGGCATCTTGTTCTCTGGAGATCAAGGATCCGCCGGTGTATAAATGAAGCCAGTTTTGTGGAGGGTACCTAATATTAATTGTCTCTAAAGACAACTGTTTCATTATTTCAGTGTTTACTTCAGATTTCAGTATTTTTTCTGTTAAATTTAGATTATATTCTATATTTAATAGAGTTAAAGGATTTGGTTTAATTTGTAAGTTTTCTTTTAAATTCGGGATATCCAAGAAATATGTGAGTTCAATCTTTTCACTAGTTGTGTTTGTACTATTGTTCTTTCCGAGAATTTCGGGTCTAATGGTAAGCATAATAATCGGTATCAGTATACCACCTATGACGATATATTATATTTACAATAATGTAATCAATAACTTATCGTTGTAGAGCTCTACAGAAACAAGAAAGCTGCCCAAGTAAATATCCCTTTGTGACAATGGTCAAGAATTTTGACGACAATCAATGCATTCAACGGAATTCCAAGATGTCTGGTGTCTTGGAACCTGCTTCGAAGCATGCACACTTACCCAGAAAACAAACCCAACCACAGCAGGCACAATGAGAGCTGTGGTGTAGTGGCCCAGCCAGGCAAAATACATGGTTATCTTCACCCCAAAGTAATCACAGATTTCATCTACAATCAGAAAGTTCCACACGAGAGAAGAGTTACCACAACAACAAACAAGACAGTTAGTAAGTGGCCCATCATAAAGCAAAACAAAAACTACCACAATCATTCATGAAGTTCACGAGTACTTTTAGAAGAGTGTCATTTGGATTTTAAATACAGTACTGTTTAACACATGCGAAATATTTATCTGATTTAATGAATTGGTAAGTGATTTTTACAATATTCTTATAATACTTTTATTTTATAACGACTTAAACGAAAAATGCATAAAATATCACCAAAAAATGTAAAAAAAATTATCTACTGAAGATTATATCTGAAAATATACATATACATTACAATGCAACTATTTATCTACATTATTACTCTCTATATTAATATTTCATAATTAATTGATATGTCCTCTGTGTTGGTTCTGCGTATTGCATAAGCATTTTCCATCTAAGTGATTTGTTTGATTCCCGGCGTGGGCAATGGAAGAGATACATTTTCTGACCATGTGTTTCTGATCATGTGCTGTCCTGTGTTATCTCTGTGGTAGCCCTGTGCTGTACTGATCACACGACCAGGGAGGCTGGCAATGTGTACCTGTCTAGTACCTCCCTCTACACCACACTGAATTGTAAGGCGGTATAAAAGGTAGAGATGAAACACAACAAAAAAGGGATTTGTTATATCAATGAAATTTCATATTATATTTTTACTTTCTTATTAGAGAAACTATTGTGATGCTGCCAAATACTGATTTTGAAATCTTCATGGAATTAAACGTTTGCGTCACTGGTACCGAAAAAGTGGTTCTCGATGTGCCAACTGCCTGTCTGTCAGTGTAAACTACTGGACGGATTCTGTTCGTAACTAGTACCTACTAGTCAATTTATATGGGGATGATGCATATGTGAAATACGAAGCGCATCCAGAAAGTAAGTTTCCCTACTTTTTTAAAAAAAAGAACACACACTTTCAGGAAAACATTTATTGGCAACAGGTACAGCAATGTTTCAGCTATTTTTTCAACATAGCCACCATCAGAATTGAGATACTTGTCGTATCGTGGGATCAACTTTTGTATCCCTCTGTCGTAGAACTCTGCTGCCTGTGAATGGGACCAGTGTGTGACAGATGTCTTCAGCTCTTCGTCGTTGCCAAAACACTCACCGGAGGACTGGAATTTCTTGAGGTGCAAGAAAACGTGAAAATTGCTGGGAACAAGATCAGGATTGTAGGGTGGATGATCAAACAATTCCCAGCCAAATTCCGTCAAAACAGCTGCTGTGCGCCGAGCCGTATGTGGACGAGCATTGTCATGGAGGAGCACAACACCTGCAGTAAGCATTCCACGCCTCTTGTTTTGAATGGCACGTCGCAATTTTCGAGTGTTTCACAGTAATGGTCAGCGTTCACTGTTTAACCTCTTGGAAGGAAGTCAATGAGCAGAATGCCCTTCCTGTCCCAGAACACCGTGCACATCACTTTCTGTACCGACAGCGTCTGTTTGAATTTCGTCCTGACCGGAGACCCACTATGCCGCCAATGCATTGACTGCTGCTTGGTTTCTGGGGTGAAGTGCGAAATCCAAGTCTCATTGCCCATGATGATCCTGTCGAGGAACTCGTCGCTGTCATCGTGATACCATTGTAGAAATGTCAGTGCTGCTCCTAAACGTTGTATTTTGTGTTCGGGTGTCAGGTTTTTCGGCACCCACCTGGCATACACTTTTTTGAACAGCAGGTGCTTAGTGACAATCTCATGCAACAAGGATCGTGATATCTGCGGAAAATGGCTGCTCAGCTCCGTAATCGTGAAGCGATGGTTCTCCATGATGCACTGCCACACCAGCTCAACACAATCATCATTGATGAGGGACGGTCACCCATTGCACTCTTCATCATGGACACTTTGACGATCTTTGGAAAACTGCCTACACCAGCGATGCACCATCTGCTTACTCATGGTGTTCGGCCCATAGACCTGACAGAGCTGCCGATGAATTTCAATTGGCACAATGCTTTGTGCATTAAAGAACTTTGTCACCAACTGAACCTCGCAGGCGGCGGGAGAAGGAATAAGAGCTTCCATTTCAGACCACTGCTGCCACGCTACTGGCACCAGGCGGGACCTGTCCGGCTGGCATATGATTGATACGTCATAGATCTGTTACGCATGCGCAATTGACACGGCTAATTACGTTTACTTTCAAGAGGGGAAAAAATCGGGAAACTTGCTTTCTGGATGCAATAATTTCCTCAGTTCCACTAAAGAAGTTAACAAGTCAAATCAAAATCACAAAATGGTGATGAACTTGAAATCGACTCAAACAATTGTTTAAATTTAGTTTCTTGGATGAGATTAAGAAATAAATGAATTAGTCCCCAGATCTCTATGTTTCGAAGAAACTAACTATTTTTCTGCAGGATTACTTCTACTTTCCGTTGCGAGTATTCTATGTCTGAACAGCCATCATGTGAAGCAAGGAATAGTGAAGAGTGCCTCATTATTTACGATTAGTATCCCCTGTTATGATAATGACTCCAAACAACTGAACGTGACTCTTCAGATCGTACCTATTTGCCCTCATCAAGGAACCTGTATGTAGTTCCGAAATAAGTTCCACGATATGGTAGAATATTAGTTAGATTATACTTTATTCTGGGCCATATTATTATGTTAACATATAATTACCATCTTACTAAAACTAGTAGGTTAACAGGAATCCCCATGCAGCTAAGTCAAACTTAGTAACATTATCAACCTAAGATATTAGTGTAACACCTCATGCACTTACTAATGCACTATTACATACAATTTAGTATTTTGTATTGATTTAAGTTTTAAAATATAAATTAATTACAACATATTACAAGAGACAACTATGGAGCCAACGAGTTACCTAGAGGCTGTCTATGAAGAAACGCTCGTACCCACTTCCTCTGCAGATTTTGGAGTTTAGGGAGGTCATGAAGTGGAAACACCTGTGATATCACTCCAGCTGATACACATTTCGGTACTAAGGAAAGAATATACAATATCACTACAGTGTATTTTCTGGAAAAAATATACGCTCTTACAACACTAAATGAGGAAGTACAATTATTCCACTGGATACCAAACAGTGAAAAGGTAGACAATATAGCCAAAATAGCAACCGTATTTCATATTTAGATCTGAATTTTTAATTTTTGTCTATGCTGCAGGGACATATGTTAAAATGGTTTAAGTATATATTTTATACACTACTGTTGTAGGTTTAATTACTTAAGTTATACACATCTGAGCTTTTCTGGATTCTTCTACTAATTCGGATACTGTTGAGGAAAGAGCTTTTTTTAAATTAATTATGTAGGTTAATTTCGTTTATCATCATTTTATTTACTGCACAATTTATAAATTTTCATCTATTATTAAGAACAGATAAATTTTCATTGCATCTTTTCAAATGCATTTCGAGTTACGACAATAAACAAAGTAATACGAATTTAAATAACTGCCAATGCGATGTCATGTGTATCAATGTTTTGAAGCACTGAGCATGCTCAATGCATTGAATCTGGAACAGCAAATTCAGGCAAGCCATTTTTTTTTCTGGAACAACTGTACACTGGTGAAAAACATTGTTTTTCTAATAAAATATATATTTTTGTTTCATTCTAAGTATTTTATTCTTAAGTCAATAATACAGGCATATCTCCATTTACATCCATGTTGTAAGAAATAACTATAGGGAAAGAAAAAAAAAATTCTGATGTACCTATTGCTTGTCCTTCGATGAGCTTCAATCCGCCCACCTGATCACCTGGACCAGCCTTTAGTGTCTGCAGTAGGTGAAGTACCAGCCACTGACGTTCCTGTGTTGTGAAGAACTCTCGTTCGTTTTCAGTCCCTTCGAAGTAAGACATCTCCTGCTGCACAAACTCCTTGAGCCCTCCTCCATATTCTGAGCGTAATGTTTTTGGAAGATGTACCTCTTCAGCAGCCTTCAACAGACTAAACCAGCAACTTACATTTGCACCATTCAGTCTTTGTAATTTAGACAGATATTTTCTATCAAATGTTAAACTGTAAAATTTATTAAGACAGAATACAAGCCATGTAAAGTTCTGATGCCAGCTACATCTCTTAATCTAGATTATGATTCATAGTTTAGAATAAACGATGTCATACACATGACACATATTCTCCCATTATGTATTTTATGCAGTAACTAATAAAAATGCTATTTTACGTAAAGTAACAGTAAAATCTGAAGGTTTACAATGTACTCACACGCTGAATGGCGCTGTCAAATAAAAACCATAGCTGTCAGATGAAGCATGATGTCGGACATGCACCACAAGACCTGGTGTACCGGCCCGCAGTCGAGACAGTAACCACATGAGTGTGAAGTCCTGTGCTCCAGAAGGGAACATGAGCACCACATCGCATTCCTGCAACAACAAACCCTCTGACAATTATATTACTATCTATCAGTTAAAGAAAATACAATTCTTATTATGACTGTACAATTTATAAAACGTAAATATTTGTAAGCGAATATTTTGCAATTGAAGATTCAGTAGTTAGTTTTCAAGGAACTTCTGCTGTCCCATTTTTTCAGAGTTTCTATTATATACGGTACAGCAAATTGTAACTACATTCATATACTTAAGTTTCGCACTACAATACTCTCCCTCATCTAAAATAAATGAACTTAATATAAATTAAAAACAACAGAAACGAAAAACAATCTAAAGCACTTCAATGACAAACCAATGTCGAATAATAGACAAATTGAGCTTAATGACCTTACAAGGGTTGATTTCGCTGGTCAAGCAGTCGCCACATGATATAAGAGCAGTGTTTCCCAAACTTTTTGAACATTCGACCCACTTCTGGCAAGACATTTGTTTGTGACACCCCACTACCGTGTTTTACTTAACCTCATTTGAAAACTATAAATCAAGCCACCACTATAGCTCGGTCAGCTGAGGTGCTTGCCTCCCAATCCAGAGTTGCGCTCAGGCGCAGGTTCCATTCCCACTTGGGCTGATTACCAGGTTGAGTTTTTTTTCCAAAGTTTTTCCCAACTGTAAGGCAAAAGACAGGTAATCTATGGGGAATTCTCGGCCCCATTTCGCCATCACCAATCCCTTCAACGCTAAATAACCTAGTAGTTGATAAAGCATCGTTAAATAACCAACTAAAAAAATACAAATCCCTGTAAAATCGAAAACAACGATAATTTTACTCACAACCAATGGAAACAACCCAACTTTTAATGTGCAAACACCTGAAAGGCGAGAAATTGGAATATGCAAACCTATTTCCCAATTCTCTTTGGTTTCTTAGACTGGCTTACTTTGCCGATGTATTTTTTGAACACTTATATACTTTGAATAGTAGTTTGCAAGGCCAAGGTGTTAACATAAAAACAGCCAGAGATAAAATCGACGGATTTATAAGAAAACTTGACATCACTTGACACAAAGACATTTGACTCATTCTTATGTATTAGAAACTTATGGAAAATTTAGCTACTAGTACGTACCATATGATACCAAAAATACTGTTTTTTTTTTATGGATATGCAATTAAGTTTGCACATTTTTAAACAACAGCTTTTTGAGTATTTTCCGGAAGAAATTCGAAACAATTATGACAGTCACAGATGGATACTGAATCCCTTTTTTTAGGTAGTTGCGTTCAACTGGCTGATATTCCAAAAAAATTTACGGAAAGACTCATTGATTGAATGTTGAAACTACACTTTTTTTTTTCCACAGAGCATAGACCATTTTTGGATCAAAAGAATGCAAGAATACCTCAAGCATGCAAAAGAAGCTCTAAATTTTTGACAGCAATTGCAAACTCGTATTTACGCAAAACAAATTTTTAATCTATGGTTGCCATCAAAAGCCAGAAATATCCTTGATATTTAAAATTATATGAGTGCATGTGTATCGAGTATAGTGTTCAGAAATTTGAGAAGCTACTATCTTGAAAGAAGGCACATTTATGGCATTAATTACTCTTTACTTCAAAACTACTGAAACATCTTTTTATTGTTATGTTCAGCTTGTTTATATTTATGTTTATAAATAAGTACAAGTTATTTTTTGTTTTATTTTGTAAATCATCTCGCTAACTCACCCTCAACTCTCTACACAACTCCCAAGGGGTAGTGATCCACACTTTGGGAATCACTGTATACTGGCATCACTTCACTGGTAAAAGTATAAAGTATAAAAGTATAAATGAAAATTCCAGATTAACAAATAGATAGCAATATTATTTTAAATCAACTATCTTCAATATTTTAATAAGAAAATGCTTGTATTTAATGTCAGAAATGCTGAAATTTAGATCTCATGTCTTACATAATATTTCATTGAATTTTGAACACATTTTCAATACTGGTGAATTTTTATGTGAAGAGGTATTTGGTTTTTTTGTAATGTAACAATTGACGATTTCTTAAATTTGATGTTAGACTATTGAACATTTTTTACAATGAAAGTTCAGCAAATGATCTAGGACTGACAGATATTAAATTAAGTTCAGTAAGTAGACTGCTGTACGAAATTTTTGTTATGGAAGCCCAAATAATATATATATTTTTAAATAAAGGTATTTTGAAAATCGTTTTCGAATTGTTCAATTTGATTACTATGCGATTTACAAAAGGGAGACCAAATTACAGTACTTCGGCATGTTCCAATTTAGAGTGAATATGACAATTAAAAAGAAAGGTCGAAGTCGAAATGTTTTGTAAATTTTTTAAGTTACTGTAATAACAAATCCCAGATTTTTAAAGCATTATTTGTTATATTAAATACGTGATTATGAAAAGTGAAATTATTATTAATAGTTGCTTAGGAAAATATTTGTGGCTAAGAGGGATAAAGTTACAGGAGAATAGAGAAAGTTGCACAACACAGAACTGCATGCATTGTATTCTTCACCTGAAATAAATATGAATATTAAATCCAGACGTTTGGGATGGGCAGGGCATGTAGCACATATGGGCATATCCAGAAATGCATATAGAGTGTTAGTTGGGAGGCTGGAGGGGAAAAGACCTTTGGGGAGACCAAGACGTATAGGTAGGATAATATAAAAATAGATTTGAGGGAGGTGGAATATGATGGTAGAGACTGAATTAATTTTGATTAGAATAGGGATCAATGGCAGGCTTATGTGAGGGTGGCAATGAACCTCCAGGTTCCTTAAAAGCCATTTGTAAGTAAGCAAGTTATATCTAGATCTTTTACACAATATAATTCGTTGTAATGGTTCATTATTCATTGTATATTAGCCTTGTATAGACATATAAAATTTTTTTATATTAACATTTAACCCATTATTTAATATCCATTGATAAACATTGTTAATATCAATTTTCAAAAATTCTAAATCAGACATATTTTCCATTAATTTAAAAGTCAGCATAAAGTAAACATTTTGAATATTTAATTACTTTTTTATTTTATTTTAGTAGGTTATTTTACGATGCTTTATCAACATTTTAAGTTAATTAGCGTCTGAATGAGATGAAGGTGATAATGCCGGTGAAATGAGTCCAGGATCCAACACCGAAAGTTACCCAGCATTTGCTCATATTGGGTTGAGGGAAAACACTGGAAAAACCTCAACTAGGTAACTTGCTCCAGCCAGGAATCGAACCCAGGCCACCTGGTTTCGCGGCCAGATGCGCTGTTACTCCATAGGTGTGGACCAATATTTAATTACTTTAGACAAATTATTAGATAATACTGTATAAATCAAGAAGAATAGTGAGCCAAGATATGAACCTTGAAGTGCTCCGGAATTAACAATGTAAATATATGAGTTAAGTTACACTGACGATATTTAACATGTTGCTATCCATTTCTTAAATAATATGAAACTCAATAATTTTAATATTTGTTTTCAAAATCCATGGTAAAATAAAAGTTACAATATTTTGTTCAGTTTAACAGGGAAATTCTTGGTAAATTGATCACTCTAAAAGGTACGATTTATGATCACATGAGTAGGTGACAGGCAAGTAGGCGGACGTGGGAACAAACAGTGAGCAACTATGTGGGAAAAGCAGGAGAGTGGGAATGTAGGTGGTTGAGCAAGCAAACAGGTGGGCAGCCAGATAGACAAAAGCAAGTAAACCGCCCTTTGTGCTAACACTTAAGTAATCAATTATTAGCAATGGGACAAGAACAGTTATAAAACATTAAATACAGTCTCCTCTTTTACACAAAATCTTGCGCCGTTTTTACATATGCAAAATGTCAGCGCAAATTAAGACAATACTATTTTCATGTTTAAGACATTAATATTTGTCTACAATTACTACAATACAATGACTCATACATATGAGTATATTAGGCCTACTTTGTTCTTGAACTATTATTCAAAATACAGACATCAAGGAAATCACTTACTATGCATTCAAATAAACAGATAAAGGTTTATTTAAGAACTGCACACAAAAGTAATTTATATCTTAAAAAGTTAGATATTTAACTCTATAAATTGTAAGGTTTAAATAATTTTAAAAATTTTTACATAAAAACATATCTGATATTAAGTTTTTATTTACAAGAATCGACATTTAAAATCAATTTAACTTGTAAAAGATATTAGTGGTTTATGACGTTCTATGCAAATTTCCTTCTTTTCAAATAAATAACAGTAGCCTGCTTTCAATCAGACTGTTGTAAAAATAATTTATTCTACAGAAATTCTCACACAAAACTAGGGACATTCACAATTAATGACTGTTATGTCTTTGAGAAAGAGCGTCCCTTTCTGGTACAAGCCCATACTTATATGGTCTTTTGTGTTGGCAGCAGTACGAATTCAGAGTGAAATCATTACGAAAACTGGAAATGATTCTATGTCAAGTATTTTATTTCATTTAGAAAATCAATCTTCGTGCAATATGGAATGTAGTGTTTCATTTTATTTCTACGAAGTACAACAAACCAACGAAAAAAATGGTCTCATTTAGTATGAACTAAACTGCATAAAATATCCATCCAATTTTTCATTAGAAGTTTTTACATTTAACATATGGATGAATCTAGAAATGCAAACAGAGTATCAGTTGGGAGACTTAAGGGAAAAAGACCTTTGAGGAGGTCGAGATGTAGATGGGAGATAATATTAAAATGGATTTGAGGGAGGTGGGATATGATGTTAGTGACTGGCTTAATCTTGCTCAGAATATGGACTGATGGCGGGCTTATGTGAGGGCGACAATGAACCTCCAGGTTCTCTGAAAGCCATTTGTAAGTAAGTTATTACATTTAATGTGCATTTCCAGATAAAATCGCTTCTAAGTAGGTACTAAATATAAACAAATCTGTCAAATAGTTTAAAAGAAATTTCTAAACACAGCCTGACAACACAGATCGATGGCAAGCCCAAAACCTCTATTTCGGAAACAGGAAATGTTGAAAACTGTACTTCCGTGAAAATCTTGAAATCGAGTTTTTTGCAACCATCATAATATTTTCTTCTTGTACTCTGTATAATAAGAAAGGAACAATGTACACATTCCCTTAAGTACATACACACACTACTTCCTAACAGAACTTTCCTCAAGAGAATATGAATATACACCAAAATAATATATTTACCATTTGTCTAGTACATTAGTATAAACATGTATAAAGTATACATGTAAAAATTCTAAATGAGGCAGTAGAGCAAGCAGTAAGCAATAACATGAGCTGCTGCCAGGAAGTCAAAAGGAGGATAGCAATGGCCAAGAAAGCTTTTAATAGAAAAAGGAGCATCTTCTGCAGAGCTCTGGAAAAATAACTAAGGAAGAGACTAGTGGAATGCTTTGTATGGAGTGTGGCATTGTATGGGGCAGAAACAAAGACATTATGACGAAGTGAAGAGAAGTGAATAGAAGCATTTGAAATGTGGATATGGAGAAGAATGGAATGTGTGAAGTGGACAGAAAGAATAAGAAATGAAAAGCTGTGTTGGAAAGAGTGGGTGAAGAAAGAATGATGCTGAAACTGATCAGGAAAAGGAAAAGAAATTGGTTGGGTCACTGGCTGAGAAGAAACTGCCTACTGAAGGATGCACTGGAAGGAATGGTGAACAGGAGAAGAGTTATCCACAGGTATCCACAATAAAACTTGATAATGGAAAATATACGCTAAATTACTATTTATTTCACGAAATATCCACCGAAATAGATGTAGGCCTGTAGCAGTGAAATCACGAGTTTTATTTCGCCAAAAATCAGGTCCCTAGACATTACCAAATGCCTTTGGAATGGTTATAGCGAAATAGTATCCAGGCGAGATGAGTCCGAGATTTGCCACAGAATTACCTGGCATTCACTTTACAGTTACAGGCAATCTCGGATAAAAACCCCAATCACTTAATTATCCCAAGCAGGATTCAAACCCACACTCAGGTGCAGCTTTAGAGCATGAGCCCCATTTGCCAGTCCCTAGGCAGCACCAATGGTCTCTTCAAACTGTTAGATGATTTCCAAAGGAGTACAGACTCAACTTTTTTCCTTTTATAAATTATTTCTATTCATAGACCTTGACAAGGCCATCACTACTGCTATCATGAATATAATCAATGTTTCCATTGTCACATTTTCCCTCTTTCTTTTATTCTTTATTTTCTCTTTCTCTTCTTCTTCTTCTTCTCCTTCTTCTTCTTCTCTTCCAACTCCTCTTCCTCCTACTTGCTGATAAAGCTATTAAAGATGTTACTGTTAGCAGTAGGCCTACAACTGATGCTCTTCATATTATTATGGACTTTCTAATATTCGGAACAAGTAGGCCTACTATATAAATTGTATGTCTAACTATATTTCAAAGTCAGTTAATATTAACGCATAAGACAAATTTCAAAACACTATTTTACATACAACTTAACATCTGCTGGCAACAGATATAACAAATACTATACACATCAACTTATTTATGCATAAACTTAATATTGTTAAGAAGTGAGTCTCAAAGCCTTCGAAGTAATAGAATTAGTTGCATGGCCAAATGAGGACGGATTTTACAAATTTTCCACATATGGTTGTAATAGTTCTATCATCAAAAGGATACTCCATGCTCAAGGCAATTCATACCTTGTGACCAGAGATATTCACAGACAGTAAGCAGAAGAATACTCACAGAATTAATGTTAAATATGAATGTTTTAATAGCTTTATTATAGGCTTACATATCAAATGACTCATTCATAGCGCTATAACTATTCCATAAAAAATGGAGGAAATGCCATTTCAGCATACTGATCTGCCAGAGAATGCATAAGCATCCCCTATGTAGTGAAGAGGGGATATAGTCGGTGGAGTTGTCTAACAATCCTCCCAGATAGATCATATGGACCTACTAACCAATGGCAGGTGTGGTCCTCCAAATAGTTTGGAGCATTGCGTGTAGGTGATAAAACCGTCATAAAATAAAAATTTGGTGGTTATGTTAAAATGGTTACACATTTTGCTGAGTGGTATAAATATTGGAGAGCAAGAGAGTTAATGGCTTTATTGCCAAGAACTGAGCATTAGTTAACAACATACTTATCATATAAATAAAACAAAAATATTTCCTTCTTTATCAATCAATTTTACCGACAATCAATCAGTAAAACCCATAGTAATACTATAAATATATGATGGTTACGTAATGAGAAATATTCTTTCGAATGTTCCACTTAGGTCAGTTATTAATTTAAATATTTCATACACACTGGTTACAATATTTAGTGTTTTACTTCATAATGTAGGCTAAGCCGTATGTACAATTTGCAGCAAAAATATGGGCCGCCAACAATTTAGTTCACCAAGTGACACACAATTAAACCATTTAAATTTGCTGTATTTTGTTTAAGGGTCTGAAATGTTATAAAGTCGAATGGAGGGTTGATTTTAGATAAGTCAGGACCTCTGAAAAGTGAAATAATAATAAAATTGATAAATACAAAATCAATCGAAGCAACTATAAAAAGGAAAACCATATATTATGTCATCTGGTACTATCAGTTTCAGTAACGTAGATAAGTCCACATTGGAGTCCCTTTGTCGACTGCTAAAGGATGGGCTAAACTTTTTTCTCAAGAATGGTGAAGCTGTGAATCATCCCATTCCTGTTTGGTTGCCGTGTTATTGAGAGAAGTTGAAAACCACCCATTTAGAATTGCCTCTGCACTCAAGATGGCATTCAACTTTCCCAATTCCCCACATACCATGAGGAGAATGGTTTAGAGAGTGTGGCATAACATATCGTCGAGCTGTGGGGAAGGAACATTTGAAGATTGGGCATATTGTGAACTGTCAAGCATGTATAGCACCAACAGAACTTTTACTGAAGAAATGGAATTTTCTCCGAGGTAATTGTCTCCCCAGTTTATTGTAGGATGACCACAGAATGATGAATGCTTCGTGAGACAACTTAACAGGTTGGGTTGCGTGAGTGTTGCGTGTTGGGGGTGTATGGCAGGAAATATCATATAAATTATTATTTTGATTTTATTTTATTTTTTATGTTAAAATTAATTAATTGTTTTTGTATATGTTGTTGATTAATTTTTTTCAATTATAGTTTATTTTTACTGACTTCTGGACTCGTCCATGATTGGTTTATGGCAGAAGTTTATCAACACATTTTGGCAAATGTAATGATCTCTTCCGCGTGAGAACGACATCCAGAAGGAACATTTTCTTTCCAGCAGGATAATCACCCAGTACACACCACCAACCAGATTCAAAGCTGGTTTGCGAGGACACCTGATGTCGACCTCGCAGACTGGCCTCTAAATTCACCTGATATGAATCAGAATGAAAATTTGTGGACTAGAATCAGAGGGATCCTACGTTATAACTGGCCAGGACAATCACCTGTTCGGACAGCTTTCTAACTCTGGTTCGAGAAATCAAACAGAAATTACAAGTTCCCCAATTAAAGGAAACTTTATTAATAAAAGACAATTCTTTAGAGTTATTTATACTGAATATTATTTAATTTCAACAGAAGATGTTACAAAAATACATTTTAAAATTGTTACTCATCATTACAAATGATAAATTTTAATTATCCTGTCAGTAAGTGGCTTTATATTTTATACCAAAATCATGGCAGTACTGGTGCAATATGTTCCCCTTATCCTTTTATTGAGCATTAGATTCAAACATGTTGTTGTCTAGTGCCTTGCATCTGGCAATGAAGCCATTGCCATAACAACATAAGGCCTAGTAATTTTAATGGTGAAATTTTAGTTATTCTTTCTAGCTTACAAAATCTTCTGCAATATCAAATTGATAAATTTGAGAAGACTGTGATAGGCCTATTATCAGATTCAAAGCATCTATTCTTGCTATAACATCTGATGCAACAGAAAAAATACTCGGTATTCTAAATTGTGGTAAAATTTTAAGACGACTGGCCAAATTAAATAAACGATTGGTACTTCAGTGAATCTATGCGCCTTGCAGAGTGGGAGATAGGGCCTAATGAGGCAGCTAATTTTTTGGCCAAGAAAGGTAGCAAAATTATTATACCTATGTCGCAAAATTCTATTGAAAGTATAACATGACCCTCGCAAAATTCTATTGAAAGTATAACGTGACCAGAACATGATTTAATAAAAAAATTAAATGCTTTGAAAGCAAATGAAAAATAGGAAGATGTTATGCGGTGATATTTTTCAGATTAGGCCTACTTACAGGTCATGATTGCCTCAATCAACTTTTACACATTGTAAAATCTTCTACATGCACTTTCTGATATCTTAATAAGTATATGGATCAAGACAGTCTTCTTCATTTTCCAACTTTTACTCAATTTTCCAGTCTTCCTGCTAAATATTGGAGTGCAAAAGAGCTAATGACATCACTGTGAACTGCTCAATATTAGGGCCTAAATATCAACGAGCAGACATTTAATAAAAATAATTTATGAAGTTTTTGATTAATTTTTAGAGGTATTTTTATATTCAGGAATGGAATGGGGTGGAGTGGATGAACGCTTTTCATTATGAATTTACTTCGATTTTATTAATACTTTATTTTATGATCTTCTAATTCAAGTGGTTGTTCAGCAATGGTGAGTTCGTGTGCTGAATGAGAAGAGACGACCTGAGAAGTAAATTATAGCAACATATTGGAAAATATTAGGAAAACGAAAAATCCAGTGATGGTAGCAGACAATTATTACTGAACCACAGCAATGCAATTCACACCTTAGTTGGAATGACTTAATATCCCCATATATATATATATATATATATATATATATATATATATATATATATATATTTTTTTTGTATAAAATGTCACTTTGGCATATGGCTGAGCTAGGGGCAATGACATTCTATTATCATTTTCATTTCATTTATTGTATTCCGTAGATGTTATGAAGCTTTAAATTAAGATGTGGAACAAGTAGATGTTATGAAGCTTTAAATTAAGATGTGGAACAAGTAAAGAGTTAGCCTATAATTTTTTTGGCGAGGATCAAATAATTTAATTTGTAAAGAAATGGCGTGCCCGTACTTGTCATGTAAAATAATACCACCACTACAAAATTAAATGCAAATTAAACACTTCTTCTTTTAAGACAAAATGTTTATTCTACCTGTATGACATATAGAACTTGTACGAGTACGGAAGTTGAGATCTACATGCAGTTTTCAATTTTCTCAGCATTCCTTTAAATGGCTAAAGGGAAAAGTTATTTTATGTTTTAGTGAAAGGACAGATATGAATTATAAGAATTAAACGTAAAATAAATATTAAGTTAAGTTGCTGACATTCTGACCTGTGTTGGAATAGTTTGTATCCATAAGCGCCGAGGTGTCATCAGATGTCCAGTGCATGGTATCTTTCGTCGCAGTAAACGTGAAGCTGAAAATATGCAAATTACGCTGTAGTATTTGTCAAAACAAGTTTCATATTACATTTCATTGACAATGTCCGCTTACCGTTTTCAAAAGATTCTTTTGCAGTTGACAGAAGCTTGCGATATCTAATTTTCGCCTCGTCTTCTTCTGTATCTTTATCTGCAATCTGTTCATTTTGTTCGCCTTCCACCGAATCCATGATACACTTCAAGAAAGAAATTCTACACCATTCAATATAAACACTCTATATGTCTCCTCAGTTCGTAAAGAACGTCAAACAACGGCGGCATATAATTATTTGCTTTAAAACTATCTATTAATAGCAATAACGCATATTCATAGGCCCAGATTTAGTCGTAAAAAGGTGTTTAAAGATGGGGAGAATTCCTTTAAAGCGATGTCACGTAGTACGAGCAAACAGGCGTACCTTGTGTGAAGACGCCTGCGTCGCGACGGTAAAATTATGATCTCAGTTGTTATACGTTTTCATATTCGACGCTACGCCCACTTTCTTGTATGAATGTGGCTTTACTTCCACATGCAATTTATCGCTTTTCTTCCTTGAAAGGCATAGAATATAATGAACGCTGCCAGTTACGTCATGTTGCTATGGTTACACAAATTGCTTCAAAATGGTAGTCACTAAAGTTGAATTTTCACAATACTTATTATCACTATTAATTCCATCAGTTTTCTGTTTTACTGGAGAGATTTCGTTATATTGCGACCCGTCTAGCTGCGTCGATAACACGTATTTTGATGCGTATTTACTTCAGTGTACAGATTGTGATAAATCAAAAAATCTGGAACCAACTGAAGACAGTAAGTTAAAAATAAAATTCTATTTGTACTGTATTGTATTGTATTTATTAACATTCCATAGTATTCGTACATTGCTTCACAGCTACAGAGTTATTTTTATCATACGTCCCAGAAAAGAGCTGCCAGCCTGTCGGCCGTGTCTTGTGTGGTTTCAGCCATGAGCATAACCATTTCTCCGGCACTTCTCCAATATATTGTAACGTTTATTCTACTTTTAAACCACCACACCTGTCAACAATGTGACTTTTATTCTTAATAACTCGCTCTACAACAATGGGTATTCCCTCAACACAGCAACACAGTAATAACTCGCTCTACAACAATGGGTATTTCCTCAACACAGCAACACAGTTGTCGTTATTGCACTCCACACAGCGACAATGACAATACACTGGTGTTATTGAGAAGAACAACAATGTACTCCTAATTCCAACTAATGTTCACAAGCACTATGTGCAGAACAAAACTGTCAGTTCTCAGTTCACAGTTCGTTCGCCTGGGCTAGTTCTTCTAGCTCACTGTTCAAGTGCACTGTACGTCGAACCCAAAACTTCCATATACAGTTCACTGCACTTCGAACCCAAGCCTTCCAGATACAGTTCACTACACATCGAACCCAAGCCTTCCAGATGCGGTTCCCTGCACTTCGAACCCAAGCCTTCCAGATGCAGTTCCTTGCACGTCGAACCCAGGCTTCCAGATGCAGTTCCCTGTACGTCGAACCCAGCCCTCCAGATGCGGTTCCTTGCACATCGAATCCAGATCCACCTGGCTCGCTGCTGTCCAAGACTTGATGGCTGACTGAAGACTGACTGACTCTCTTGCAACTGACTGACTACTCATCGGCAACTCACGGCGTTATTTATTTATCACGATCGTCTAGAATGTTCTGCGTCGCGAAGCCTCTGGGCCTCCACAACAATCTGCTTCCAGGTGCTTTCTTACTTCCACTCTCTCCGCTCCGGGACCGCAGTTATTTCCCCTCGCTCCACGCTGCGCCACAGTGCCTACCGAAGCCCGAGTTTCGCTTCCCCGCGGCTTCCCCCTCGCCGGACGCGCGCGCACACTCCCGAGGCAACCAGATGCGACCAGAACACTCCAGACGGGTGCCATAATTTAACAGTACTAATAATAATTTGGACTTACCATGCTCACAGTCTTTGCTGAACCCGTTTGCCGCCACACACAATTAACATCTTCTGATAAATGAATGATGTGGAACCTAAATACACAAAAATCACTAAACTTTATACACTAACGTTATACACTTAAAGAATCGAGAGTTTCATTACACGACTTCTAAGCACACCGAATGTCATATGACGGTTGGAGCTCGATTGCGTGGGACAAATGGTTAGCATGTGGCAGAAACCATGTAGGGCGTGGCTGGCTGGCCGGCTGCTGTTTTCTGGGAAGTATGATAATAATAACTCTGTAGAATATGGAGCAAGTCAAACGAAAAAAAAAAAAAAAACTTAATAGTACCTACTATAGTCTTAATTTATAGTCACAGTCTAATTTAAATATATACAGAAGAGGGTTACAATATAGTCTACTAGTACAATACAAAGTTTTAGTACCAAATTCCTAAAACTTCGTGTTGTACTAGTAGACTAGGCTATATTGTAAACATATTCTGTATATATTTTCTTTATAAAATTAAAAAGTATATGTGAATTTTCATTGCTAATACCTTTGCTTAACTAAAACTTTATTTTCATTTTAGGGCTTTCTTGCACATGTAATGCACAAAGTAAAATACTTAATTTGGATGGAGGGCAATTTCCTGAATGTGAGCCCTGTCCAGAGAGTGAAATGCCAACTACTGATAAATTGAATTGTTTACCTTGTTCAACTCGAATAAAGAAAGATAATGATACTGCGGTTTGTACAAAATGTGGTTCGCAGGAAATAACAGGTGACATCAACCTTAAAGATTTTTATATTGATGTTCCGCAATTTATTTGACATGACTTTTATTCATGTTTCTTTTTTAAATATATTTTTCAGTCGAAAGAGATTACAACGGGACATTGAAAGATGCAATTAAGTGCCAAAATTGCACACTTGGCTCCATACCTTCATCAGATGGCCGATTTTGTGTGCCATGTCTAATTAGTAACTGTTCCTGCCCAGGGACACATGAATTGTTGGAAGGATGGTGCGTGCCCATTAATGAACTCTCAAATTGGCCTGATGATAGAAATAGCTATGTTATAGAGTTTGAAACTGGAGAAAAGATTGATTCATACTTTATCAGAAGATATTTAAGAATATCAGTTTATTTATGCAAGGTAGGTAACAATATATCAATAGTAGCCTATTTTGTTTACGATATTGTGAAGAAATATTTTTACGTTCACTCATTGTAATGCCTGAACATTCACTTCCTCATCATAATTTCAGGGATTAGGAGAGCTCTCCTGTTACAGCCGTATGTTTCGTGCCATCTACTTGCAGGTCTTACTACATATCTGTAGCCAGAAAGTTGATATCTAAATTTTGTAGTGGAATGCGGGTATTATCCATTCTCAAGAGATTATTTTTCCAATTTTCGCTGTGTTATTTTTTCATTTAACGAAAATATATTTAATTATCTTCTCGTGCATCTTAATTTTTAATTTGCTCTAATATAGTACATCCTTTTACTGTTCAAAGATATTTCATTTCTGCTGCTTGTATATTCCAATCTGTCCTCTTCATAGTCCATGGTTGAGATCCATATAATAAAACGGGAACAGCCATTGTTTTATAGAATTTTAGATTTGTTTCCTTTCATGTTTTTCTTTTTAATCTAGCCTATTTGCTGTTACTCTGCAGATGTGTTGAAATTTAATTTGTTTATTCTTTATTTCTTCCTTGTTATTTTTATGTTACATTACAATCTAGATAGTTAAAGTAACTTTTAGTAGCATATGTCCCAAGATCATAACATTTAAAGGAACCCTATTATTTCTGGCAAGAATACCTTCTGCTACTCCTAAGGCTACCAGTATGTGATTAATTAAAAAAAAATCAGAAATGCAGAAAAAGAGAACATTTTACCAATGCATATGCATGTACTGTAATTATTAATGGAAACTTACTATGCTATTAATTCTTTTTAAAAAAGTAAAGCAATATATAACTTCTAGTACATATTTAAGAATAGAAAGAGGATATAATTAAAAAAAAGCATGTGGTGTGAATACAGGAACCTAAGCTAAATTAAATATTATGTTTTATTTAACGATGCTCGCAACTGCAGAGGTTATATCAGCGTTGCTGGATGTGCCGGAATTTTGTCCCACAGGAGTTCTTTTACATGCCAGTAAATCTACTGACATGAGCCTGTCGCATTTAAGCACCACTTAAATGCCATCGACCTGGCCCAGGATCGAACCCGCAACCTTGGGCATAGAAGGCCAGCTCTATACCAACTCGCCAACCAGGTTGACAACCTAAGCTATGACAAAATAAAATTTATCTAGTTATATTTTCAGATATTTCGCATGGCTTAACAACCAACTGCCCTTAAATTAACACACATTATGTAATAATTGTTTCTAATAACAAGGCAGTGTTGATTAAATTATACATCTTGATTACACAATTTTTAACACTGTATTGATTAAATTCTATTACTGGATAGGAATCTTCATGGCAGCACTCATACCTCCAACAATAGCATAATAAATTAGAACAGTGTACAGCACATTTCAAATTTTTATATAGACGAGAGATTATCAGTAAATTTGATAGAGCAAAGATAGTTTGTGATAGAGAACTATCGGCTCATTTTTCTTCTGAAAGGAGCAAAGTAAAAACTTTACTCTCATAACAATTCATTATGGTTTGTGGGTCTTGAATTCGTGAACCTCAGGATTAATGGAAAACATGGTGACCACTAGACCACCAACTACGGCAATCTATGTAATAGTTGCAATACGATAAGGTAAGATAAAATTTTCATTAGCCTTAAGAATCACAATGAATTCATGTTATCGACAGAATAAGTAGGCTAATAATATTATTATTACAACATACGAGGCGCGTCCATAAAGTAACTTTCCCACTCGTCCGCAGCTAGCAAACCATATGTTGCGCGAAGTGATTGCGTGTACGTGATAGAGTAATGTCCTGGCATGGCGGATGCGCTAACAGAACTTCCCAAGTGCTCTCAGTAGCTTTGTTGCATTGGTTGAAGATGGACGTTCCTATTCCAGCTCCCGCCATGTGAAGTGCGGTCAGTGATAAAGTTTTTGAATGCACAGGGCATAGCGCTGATTGAAATTGATCGTCAGCTGTGCTAGATCTATGGGCCTAACATCACGAGCAAGCAGATGGTGCGTTGCTTCACAAGGTCGTCTGTGATGATGGTTGGCCTCCCACTGCGCTCCTTGCCATGCACATTTTGGTGTCCTGCTGAAAATTGTCTACAGCAGCAACATACCATCTGTTTGCCCATAGACCTGGTACAGCTGATGATCAATTTCAATCAGCGCTATGCCCTGTGCATTCAAAAACTTTATCACTGACCGCATTTCACGCAGCGGGAGCTGGAATAGGAACGTCCATTTTCAACCGATGCAATGAAGCTACTGAGAGCACTCGGGAAGTTCCGCTAGCGCATGCGCCATGCCAGGACATTACTCTAACACGTACACGCAGTCGCTTCGCGCAACATATGGTTTGCTAGCTGTGGGACGAGTGGGAAAGTTACTTTATGGACGCGCCTCGTAAGATATTAGGCTTACATACTAGGCTCTATTCCAATTTGAATTTTCAGACAGAAAAAGTGTATCTACAAATTTATGCAATATCTTCTTCTGCCTGCTCCTCCATCCTCCTAAGAGGTCGTTGGCCTAACAGACATACTGACAGTCATTCAATCTCCAGAGTCACTTCAGTCACATTTATATTACCATCCTTCATCAAGAGGAGGTGAGATTGAAAATTTTCTTTCAGTGAGGACAGATCCTTTAGGGAATTTTTCAGCTTCTCTTTATGTGCCATTTCTGTAAAATATATAAAATGCAGCCCGTAATACACAGCAAAAGGAGAGATAGAAGGGGAAGAATACCAAAACTCCTTAACATTGAATGAACAAATGATGACTAAGGGAAGGGAGATCATGCTTTACCCCTCCTCCCCGCTTGTGTATTAAGGAGTTGACTCACGAGTCAAGAAATGCCGAACACTGATCTAAACGATAAATAAGTCTGAAAACATTGTTGTGTTAATAATATTGAAATGTCCTGCCTGCTGTTTGTAAAAGTCTGGGGACTCTCGTATAGTTAGATTGAAATAAATTGATGGCAGTCGTATTTATGCACTAACCATTATAAGGCGGATATTATCTTGCTTTTCACATTTGCTGGTGAGTGTTGAAATTACATTTAATGGCATGATATAGGTTATGAAATTGCTATTTCACAACAACAATTTTTTCGTTATCAGTGTGATGAAGTTTTTACCTATTTTTATTTTTTTTATTTTAAAGGTCGATTGTGACATATGCAAGGATGACACAGTTTCTTTATATTTTTGTTTATCGTTGTTAAAGTGTGTATTGCTTTTCACAGAAATGACAGATTCCGTAGCTAGCTAATGCTATTCGAAAGAATTTCAACTCCAATAGTGTAACAGTAAGCACAAGTTTATATTGTTGTTTCTTCTTATAAAAATTATCAGTGAAAAATCGAGGAATTGGACATTTCTGATCCTGGATTTATTGGAAATGTGTAAAATAAATAGTCAACAATATACATAGACCTGGATGTCAAAAGTGTAAAATATGGCTCTGATTGACAAAGTAATAATAAAGCCTCTAATAAAGACACAAAAGCAAAAGCATGAAAAAGAATATTTTACACGAGAATACAATAAACTGAATACTTATCATGTATGAATATGTTTTTATTGAGAAAAAATATATAGCAACTCTCTTATGTTTTTAGATGAAAAATCAAACTGCTTGCCAAATGGTTGCTAATATGTGTGCCTTGGTAATGTTTCGTGATGACTATGTCGGGAGTCCTTGTAAACTATTCCAAGATTCAAAACATATTCCGACTTCTGATAGTCCTCAACTGCCTTTGCCTTGGCTTTATTATGGAGAAGGTGATGCGCAAACTGTATTATCAAGAAAGAAAATTACTACCAAATATAGCATGGATACCAGCTCCAAGGTAAGTGAGCATTCTACATTGGTACACACATGGTACCACCACCACCACCACCACCACCACCACCACTAGTGTCGTCGTCACCCCCATCCCTGCCTCCACATCACCATCACCACAACCACCAGCATCGTCACTACCCCCACACCACCACTACCACCACATTTTCCTTGTAGAATTTCATGTAGTTTACATCTAATTAAAAATCAATAAAAACAATATAGTGTAAAATCTTTAAACGTGTTTAAATCGATTAGCCTATTATTGTTGTAACCGAACAAATCAATCACCTATCAATGCACTACTGAAAATCTCATAACGAAGAGCAAAAACTTTTTCCATTTCAATACTAAACAGTGGGTCATAGACTAAAAAATTTTAAACAGCAATAAAAATAAAAATAACTAAATTGCTATTAATACTAATCGATTCAAATACGAAAGCATTAAAAATTTCTAAGTGCCTATTCAAAATACACAATTTCTCTGCTGTCTGCGGGTTTTAAAACTGACATATCCCATCTGATTCCGGGCATTTCCTTCTAATGTTATCCACAACACATGAAATAAGTTCTTTTCTATTTTTCTCCCAAAGGTGTCCAACAATTAACCCATTAGAAAAATTGTCTGTATGCCACAAATTTAAAACCTCGTTCATAATATTACTTAAAGTCGCGACGCTGTTATTTCCAGCGTGACTCCACCTTTTTGCTTACGTCTTAGGAAGTGAAGGCTCTATAAAGTCTAGGTAGGTAGTATCGTTCGCCATTTTTGTTCTTTCGTTTCCGAGCTACCATACGAGGAATCTATTTATCACACCGTTAAACATTATCATGTCGTAGCTCCTATGATAATAAATCAAATGCACTGTAATTCAGCAAATAATTGAGCAGCAAATAACGTCTTCGTGTGCTTTCTGCGAACGCCAACGAAAGAGCCAAAATGGCGGGCGATTAAGTATTTATCGAGCCTTAAGAAATGAATAACGTCTTCATGAGCGAATCACAAGACGCACACGTTTAAATGTAGCCGACCTGAAACGCGATTGGCTGCCGGAAATTAGAGCGACGAGACTATAGTTCTTTTCTTTCGAAGTCTGTTATAGCGTGCATCTCTTTATGTGTCTAGCCGTGTTTAGTGTCTAAATTTAAAATTACACTATTGAAGTTTATGTGACTGGTAATGCACTCAATACTCTCTCGCAACTTACAAATAAGTTCACTTTCATGATAGCACACATTTTCTTCTGCTTTTGGCATAAATTACGCACACTCCACATTCACACCTTTTTATGTCGTTTCGTCTATTTCCTCCTCGCCCAGGTCTTCTGTTGCCTTGTTCCATGTCTTTGTTCTAGTCGACTTCTGATTCAAACATATACGGACGAAAAATTATCCATATTCATTACAAACAATGAAAAGCCCCTAAATACACACCGAATCTTGCATCACACCGCTTGTTTAAATGAGAAGGGTCTGGCTTAGTGAGAGATGAGCCACACGTGACATCACGGCCTGAAATGCCCTGTTTTACTAAGTATGCCTTTACAATGCGTTTTTTAGTGAAAATTGAGTTTTTTAAATTGCTCCTTTAAGAAAATTCCTAAACATACACTGAATTTTAATTAGATATAAGGGTACATTTTAATGTACTGGTACACAGGAAAGAAACATGAAATTAAAAGCCATGAATTCAGTATTAAACATTAATAGTCTTGTTAGCATGGAGCAGCTACATAATATCACTGTAACGGGGAGGGCAAGAAGTGCATTGTGACATGCTTTTCAGTTCATTTTTCTTTTATAAAGTAGATTTAAAAATTCGTATGTACATATTCATTGATTACCCTATATTTATTCCAGTCTTTCTTAGAAAAAATTATATTTCACCCTTATCCTCCTACATCGAGATCTTAAATTATTACTTTCTAGACTGGAATCCCTGAAGAAAATAGATATTTTAAGGTGGCTCCTAATAAGCTGAAACTAGTCAACTAGGTATTTACTGAATGTCACGAGCAACACATTGCTATAATTTCTGTTTCAACAATGTAACAAAAACGATTATATGATCATAATCTACAGATTTTACACTATGTATTGACATACTGTGACGTCATTAATTTCTATCATGTGACCACAGGCAATGTGTGCAAAATGGTCGACAACGATGGTTCGTTTCGACAGCGTGCTGTCATTAAATTCCTTGTTAAAGAAGAAAAATCTGCTGCTGAAATTCACCTCAGACTTCAGCATGCATATGGAGATGTGTGCATGGGCGCCAGCAATGTTAGAAGATGGGTGAAACATTTCGAAGATGAGAACACTAACATCCAAGATGAGCCTCGTTGCGATCGTCCTTGAACTGCCTCCATGGAACGCAACAAGGAAAGAGTTGATGAGCTTTGGGATGCATTTTGGTTGAATTCCTTGAACCTGAACACACCATAAATGCTGTCCACTACATTCAGACAGTTTTGAAGTTCTGTCGTGCATAGTACGAGAAATGCCCTGGAAAGAAGATCTTGCAACACGATAACACATGGCCTCACACTGATCGTGTCACCACAGAGTAAATCAGAACATTTGGGTGGGAAACTCTTCCGCAATCTCCCTACAATCCCGACTTGGGACCGTCCGACTACCATCTTTTCGGTTCTGTAAAGGAGCAGCTGGGAGGCCAATGCTACGAGATACTGGAGGACATCCCGAAAGCAGTCCATCAGTGTCTTCGGGAAGATGAAACGGACTTCTACAGGAATGAAATTTTCAAACTTACAGAACAGGGGGAAAAATGTGTGCAAAGAAATGGAGAATATGTTGAAAAGTGACAGAAAAGTCTGTAAATTAAGATGATGTACCTGGTTTGTCTAAAAAATAAAAACTAAGATTTATAATAATAGGTTGTTTATGACTTTCAATATGACCCTCGTATTAACTTAGTTCACGTTAGTCAAACGTGATCACCATAAATAAAAGGGGGTGCGAGGCATATCTTCTCTCTGCCCTCCTCTGTATATGCTGTCAAAAATTGATTTGTCTTGTAACACAAGACTATTGGTAAGCTATACGACATGAAACGAAATTAAAATTAATCTGATTTTTCTCGAATAAATATGAAATAATATTTTTCTGGGAGATATTTGTAGTGTTTTGTTGAAAGAGATAGGTGTAAACTGTGTTGTTACGATGTTGTTATTCAATATATGAATGTAGTTCTTTATTACTAGAACTCATTAGACGCAAATACAAAAATGAGAGTTAATTGTTTGCATGTTTTACTTGAAGAAAATTAGTTAATCATTAGTCTTTTATTATTATTTTCAGAACAAGATGTTGAACCTGACCGTTGTTCGCTTTGCTCCTGATGGACATTTTAAGAAAATATCTTCTGCTACTGGAAGTTTCCTTCAATTGTGTCCTGGGTCGTGGACGTCTCTGAATTCTGGACTGCGTTTTGGTTCCCGCTATCACCATTCTTGCACGTTACCTGCTAGTCAGCTAGTGCAGCTAAGAGAGACAGAGTTTCTGGATCTTTATGTGCAGTATTGGGAAGGAGGGGAATCGCGATTGTATGCAGTTCCCGTGTTGGCGCTGGATCTTAAAGTGGGAGGAAGATCTACAAATAAGGTAAATAATTAACAGAACAAAATCTTATTGTAACTTGCGAATTTGTTTTATTTGTAGTAATGTAATTATTAATCAATTTACAGGATTCAGACAGGTCCCAATGGCAATTGACCAGAAGGTTCTTTCTCATTGATAAAATAGGAGGTGTAAAATCTGCAACTGACAAGTCGAAAGGAAAAGTGGAGGATGTTCCTTATGTTATAAGATACCTGAAGTCATGCACACTGAGGTATGGTAATTACAATCAGTTCCATGTAATTTACAGTGACAGTATTATATATCGGTACATATATTTCTGGGAAGTTGTCCTGCATATAAAATGGAAGCACTTGTTGAATATGCATGACGTTCACTTCTTGTATGAAAGTACTTGCAGTTTTATTAAGTAAATCTAAAGTTGTGTGGCAACACATGTTGATAATGCACTTAGACAGGGTTCACACAGAAATTTTGATATCCATTTCCCTGACTCAGTTAAGAAATTTTCTCTGAGCAATCAAGAGTGTACTGTTTCGGTTTCACGTCAGTTTTCAATTTTTAAATCAAAACTTCTCATGTGTAGTGCGTAATGTATTTAAAAACAATTTAACCTACCATGTTTTTTTATTAATAAGAATATACATCGGTAAAGGTTTGGTAAAAATTGTCTTTAACATGCTTGCATATTACGGTACATCCATTAAAATTATTTGCGAATACAGATTTAAAAAAGTAATGTATTTTCTTTTGCTTCTCTGTAACGTCCACAGCAAAGAAATAAGGTTATGAGATTTGGTTATTGGAATGTTACAAGTCTATATAGAATAGGAGGGGATAGCAAAAGAACTAGCTAGATATAGAATAGATTTTGAGGGAGATACAGGACGTTAGGTTAGATGAAATGGCGTATCACGAATAGGAGATTACTTGTTGTATTATGGGAAAGGAAACAATGATTACAAATTAGGAACAGGATTCTTTGTTCATAAAAGAATAAAATCAGCAGTAAAAAAGGTCGAATTTATCACTGATGGTTATCGTATTTAGTACTTAAGGGTAGATGGTGCGATATCGTACTTATGAATGCTCACATCCCTACAGAAGAGAAAGATGACCATATAAAGGATAGCTTCTATTAGGAAATGGAACACACTTTTGATCAGTTACCTAGATATCACATGTGTAGGTATGACATTTTTGTATGATTATTAATCTCTGATTTTTAGGATCTCTATAACTCAAATTATTTTTTTCTGACATGTATTTAGGATTATATATATATATATATATATATATATATATATATATATATATATTTAAATTGCCATAGCAGCACTGTGTTAGTGTAACTATCGCAATGTCCATATTTTATATGTTGTACAATATTATGTAGTATTGTGAAATTTTACTGTTTCTTCATATATTAGCTCATGCGATAAGTATAACATTGTAAACTAATTTCATAATAATGGTCCATGGGCGTGAATTTGAACTGCCACTGTTAGTGTAACACATCTTTGAACAAATAATTTCATTCATTTTGTACCGTAATGTAATAACTTTTACATCTGCTACAGTATTCAAACTCATCACCTCACACTTCGTGAACAGCCTGAAAACACTTCTAGAGTATTACAACATTCTTACCAGATGTTTGATATTTCCCGATAAAGAAGTAACTAAACAGACAACAAGTAACATAATAAATATCGGTACTGTAATAAGTTAGTCAATTAGGACATTTTGGTGTTAATCAATTGAAATGCTGTTAGATCGCATGAAATTCCCATAAGGTATATACTGTACATTGAACTTGAATAAGTATTAGTTAAAATTTTGACAGTAACAATATAGGAATAGAATTGCTTCGAACCTAAGAATCGAGACTTGCTTATCAGTTAAGTATTTTAGTTATATCTTGCTTGATCTACCTATAGGAGTAGAAAAGGATGTAATACGTATATAATCTACTTGCAGGGTGAAGATTCAAGAACGTGAGGAGGAGGGTCGGATATATCCCCCGCTTTTAGTCCTGAAGTATGGAGAAATCACGCAAGAAGATATTGAAAGTGACACCCATGTGTCCCTTACATTCAGTGTGGAGTATGAAATGGATAATTCGTTGTCACATGCTATTGAGGTTCGTTGTTATGCACGTAGATGCACAAATGCACGTTAGGGTTATTTATTTGCGATTAACATCTAGAATCTTAAGTCAGTTTTCCTTGTACAATTTTTTGCTGCCATAGTCTCTCGAGGTCTTGAACGTTTCCAACTCTAAAGAGGTAGCCAAATTACTAGACTAAAGTGATTACATGTGCAACAAAGCTGTATTTATCGGCAGAAATAATGAACAAAAATGTATTTTCCACAGAAATAATGAACAGAAAATTGAGTCCGGAGGTTACAAATATTTTGTGAACATTCCCTTATTCTTCATTGATATGTTCATTTTGTCGGGGATGTTGGAAACCTAAGTTTGACACTTCCTTTAAATATAAGATTTATTTAGGCAGATATCACTCTGTGCTTCAATGAGTCCATATTTTGTCATAAGCTTCTTTTTATTCAGTTTATTCTTCAGTATAGACCAGTGGTCATCAGCATTTGCTGAAATGGGTAACGGGTAAACAGTGCATCGTAATATGGTCTGTCATGCAGCAGGAAGAGGGAGAGAGCATACCTGCCAGCAGCCACAGATGCACCATAGTGTAGGCTCTTATCCACGGGTAAGAGATGCTACACTGTGCTGATTACCTCTGGTATAGATAACAGATTTTCAATTTGGTTCATATCTAGCCTTTTTACAGGTCATTGGAGAACAGACTGTTCAATATTTTCTGCAGTATACAGGGTGAAAGTGAAATAACCTTCCTGATTGATAGGGACAATAGGGTACACTTAAATGAATAGGAAACATTATATTACGTTCTGTGATTAAATGCACAGTTAATTAGAAAATTAAGTTCGAAATTTCAGCAGTCCAGCAACATCGCCATTAACACACTTTTCTCGTGATACAAATGTAAGAGGTCAACAAACTCAGTGTGTTTCACTAGGTGAGCTGTTCTCTGGTGCGACGTTGCAACCTGTTCACTTTGTGTAGTGGCTTGAAAGTAGAGGTTTGTAAAATTAAATTTACACGAAAACCATACACGCTATTCAAGTACACCAGAGGGATAAATTATTCTTTATTAGATTTTCTATAGATATGGACAAAAATCACGATCCTACTCGTAATAGTTATCGAATAAGAGGTTGTTAAACATAAGACAAAAACTATTAACTTTCCACCAATATAATATCATAATTTTTTTGTTACATACAACATAGCTATTCGTTCTGAAAATCTTCAAAGTTATTTCTGTATAATTAAAACACTAATAGTACCAACACAGACAAGATATATCCAATCATTGGAAAAATATACCAGAAGATGTAAACAATCATATTTACAACAGTAGAGACTCTGTGAATTATACTGATAGTAGATATGACGAATTATATTATGTTTCCAAGAAAAACCGTTTTAGTCTAATAATTTGGCCATCTCTAAGTCACTGTTAATTCATTCTCTTCTGAAAATATTTTGATAAATAATCATGGTTTGAATTTTATGTGTTATGCAATGTTCACAAATAAATTCCAGATCAAATTTGAATTCCCTCAGTAATCTACTTCCTTGTGTGTAGTAAATGATCTGTTTATATTTCCACTATTTTTCAACTCGTTCAGGTTTCGATGGGCGTCCTGAGTGCCCTTGCTGTGGTCTGGTCAGGCATAGAGACATGGAGTTGTTCCCGGCGATCAGGCAGAGTCGGCATTGACCTCGTCACTCTAGGCCAGCTGATCGTATTTTCATGTGGGAATCTCGCCAATGTGTTCTTCTTTGTTGTGGCGTGTGCAAGTATTCATACTTTCACGTTTTACAAGGGACAGAGTGTGATACAAATATTGCTGCCAGCACAGAAACAAGATGATCTTGTCAAAAGCTATATTATCTCAGCTTTTTCTCTTAAGGTAATTTGCTGAAAGAACTGCTAACAAATTGAGTAAAGCATCGGCTTTTCATATCAAAGGCCTGAGTTAAGTTTTCATTGCATCCAAGCGGAGTTTGTGATTAATTAATTCGGTGTTGAAACAGATTCTCTCACTGTACTCCAGTTCCCCTTCCCATAATTACACTATTTCTTCATTCTCCATTATTCATAAAATGAAAAAAATGGGCAAAATTGTGCTATCACTGTGATGTGTCCACAGATCTGATGGTCAATGGTAGATGCAGTATTTACCTATTACATGAAAGATACTTATGCTTTGCTCGTATGAAGCTGGGGGTGTAGCACATTTTTATGTACAGGTGAAAGATTTTTACGTCATTAAGATAGAGATTATGTATTAATACATAGTGGTTAATGGTTGACTGGTTGATTTGTTTCTAATGTCGAGCACTTGGCAACCAAATCATTAGTTCTTATAAACTGGTATTGACTTTAGTTTTCAGTTTGTGCACCTCTTACTGATATGTTAACGTCTCTTGCTTTGTTTTGCTACAGAAATATATGAAGTTACTACTTTACGTTATATTAGTACGTATTTTTTCTAGAGAGTGTTATTACATGCGTTTACACTTACACAATTTGGTTTATTCAACTTCAATATAAAATGTACTTTACTTCACAATGTCAAAAAAAAACATGTTGTGCTAAGTATCGACAAAAATGCAAATAACTGAGCAGTTTGGAAAAAGAGAAATTGTGGCTCATTTCACACCAGAATACGAGATGGTAGTACAAATATGCGCGATTTAATAAAAAAAAAAAGAAATCAAGGATGAAGTGTATAAAGTATGTAAATCTACAATATGAGACCGCTACTATTGCTATCTTTTTGCTGACAGCCATTGCAAGGAGTTTCCTTGCCCCTTGACAACCAGACTTGAATGAGTGAACTTCTGATTCACTACCTTGCATGTTAAACGTAAGACCACAAAGAAAATTACGATAGTACAAGTATTATTCTCTTAATTTACGAAAATATTTTATGATACGGTTTATCCAATTTTTTCGGTTAACCATTCAGTCCACCCCCTTCATTACCATGGATGATAGAGGTTCTACTGTAATTGCAAAACTGTGCATAGAATTTTTCCTCTATCCACAAACAAAACGATCTTTTATATGCAGTAAATCTACTACAAGGGGCCCCAACACCTTTACTTTCTTATCTGGTGACAACTGTAATTAGGATATTTTCCCCTAAAGATGCATCAAACATATGTATCTTTGCCGCAGAGGCAGGAATGGTAGCCACTAGACCACCGAAAACGACAGCTGTAATAAAAATAAACAGTTACATATAGCTTCTAATTATTTATCGTATTAAAATCTGGAGGAACAGTATGTCGTATCACCAGGGCTGGGCAAAATACTGACATCCAAGTATTTCAAATACAAATACAAAATACTTAAAAAAATTGTATTTGAAATACAAATACAAAATACTTTTAAAAAATTAAGCAAAATACATTTGTATTTCAAATACTCGATACAATATGTAGGCCTAAAGAAATAAGAATATTGCTGAAAATCTAAAATATTATATTAACATTAAAAGTATTTTTATTTCGAAGTTTTATATAAACACTGTAACTGAACATTCTTCCTTTTCCCAGTCAGCAATGAAATTATGCTACATATGAATAATTACTGCTCCCTTAAAAAAAACAGTTTCTCAAAAAGTTTATCAGATAAGGATCCCCTTGCTGGTGAATGAATAAATCCTGCAAAACAGAACAGTCTTTCTACAGGCGCAGAGGAACACAAACTTGTATTATACTTTATAAAGCTTGTTTCACTGTTTGGTAATTCTCTAGAGTGTACAGGGTTGTCCCTTTGCCATTGAAGAATTGTATGAGCTTATGCTCCGCAGTAGATAAGTTCTTTTCTTTTTGCTTTTCAAAGTCTGTTGTACTTGAGTTGAAAACACAAAAATTGTTTTCATCATCTGAACTGACCAAAGGTGTAGCAGAGAACTGCTCAGCTGATTTCACGCACATATTCTGTGTCCTCTTCTTATCATTTGGTGAGGCAGTGTCAGGTAGCCATCTCATCTTCAATGATGGGTGGAAGCAAGCTGCCAAAATAGCTCAATTTGCTTCTAGGGTCAGATCAAACATCGCTTTAAATCTTGATGAAAGCGAACTTATTAGGATTGGAGTTACTTGGAATACATGGCATAAATTGCTAAGTAACAGAATATTTAATCTGTTTTTGAGGGAAATTAATGTGGACAAAAGTTGGCATTAATAGCAGGTCTTCTCATTTTGCATTAAATCAAGGGCTACGGCAATGGGTTTCAGAACTGCACAATATTCTTCAAGGTACTGAAACCCAACATCTTTGAAGGTTGGCAATCCCAGTTTTTCACATATACTGTTTATATTATGTTTGAATTGCAATATTTGAGAATTCCATTGAGTTGGGCAAGGAAACTTTATTGAATATTTCAAGACATCTGATATAATTTCTGAGGATTTGGGTCTCCTAGACGCATTCCATAATGCTGAACATTTAGCAAGTGTTGGGTGATGAATCCTTGATGCTGCTGGAGATTTCTTTATGGCATTAAGAAATCAGTTGTGGCAAGAAAACTAAGTGTATGGCTAGTACATCTGAAATGGGCAGGCAAATAAGATAAAAGTTCATTCTTCAAATCCAAATCCAAATCCAAAACTTGAAGGACAAGAAAAAGAAAAAAGTATCTTGAGTATTTGAAATACAAAATACATCAATTTTATGTATTTAAATACAAAATACAAAATACAAAATACTTTCGAAAATCCTTACAAATTACAAAATACAAAATACAAATTATTTCAAATACTGGCCAGTTCTGCGTATCACATAGAGTTCTGTGAAGGTTTTAGATTATTTTCCTGGAATAAAAGGTGAAGAAGAATGAAAAGCATGGGGTGATTGCATGAATTAGTAAGCCATATAATATTTTTATAAATGGCAATGCTTTGCATTCACATTTGGGTACGACACTTATTGTACTACCACTGTCACTGCTATTGCTGCTAACATTCGTATCATATGATGATTGAGGTTCTGGCTGATATGTACATTTATTATCAGGCAGTACATCTCACTGGACGATATGTGTCAGAGGAAGAACAAATTGTTCGTATGCATCTGAAGTCTGATTAGCATAATATGTAGCTAATCGACCAAGTCTGCAATGGAGGGGGAAAGGAACTGGCCATCCTACCATTATCTCCTGGCCTAGTTGCCTCATAACTGGTGCCTTGTTGGTATTACTTGTGGGGTTCAGATCTGTCTTGGGACAGTTTACTAAACAACATGATGCATAATGCATGATGGATGCACTTTGCTTTGCTAAGTGTAGACAATTTCGTTGAAGATCTAAGTAAAATAATAACATTTATAATTAACACACAATTTTTAAAATAGATTGCTATCTGTGGGAGAGAGCGATTATTGTTTAGGCTGATCTATATAGGGTGATTCATAACTTTAAGATATGATTTTAACACTCTTTATAATTAGAAGGTTCATATGAACCTCGAAAAAAAACCAAAACAGATAATCAGTCCAAGTGGGATTCGAACCCATGCCCGAACACAGTCTCAGATCTCGAGTAAAATTCGCTACTGCCTGCTATATGCCGGAGGCCATATTTCATCCTTAGTTAAAACTATAACAATAACTTTAATGGCAAAAATGAATATCTCAGAGAGTGGTGTTATGTCGAGAATGAAAGAATTGAAAGACTGCTGAAAACAATACCCAAACATGTTTGTTGCATGGTACAGGTCAAATAGTTTAAGTAAATTTTATTTTGCACTGACTGTACGAGTACATGGTGTGCTGTAATGATTTACGTCTGAGGCTGAATTTTAATTTCATAGCCAGAAATAGTTACGAATCTTATACACCTTAGTAGTGATTTCAAACGTTTTTGTTTCAGATAGTTGAAGTAATTCATTTAATTTGGAGACAAATTTCAATTGATATATTCTTCATTGACTGGGAGAGGCCGAGGGCCAGGAGTTCTGTAATTCGACCTCGAAGTCAACTGAACGCATCAGACACTTCAGAACAGCCTATTAGTATATGGAGAACTTACTTTGTAGCTAATGAATGGAATGAAATACAGACTACGAGAAAAGTTAGTCTCATGTTCCAGCTTGTAGTGACCGTTTTCATATTGAAGGTGAGCGGATGAATGGATGGATACAGGCATTGTGGTCCAAAGTAAATTGCAACAGATACATGACGTTAATGTATCATTTGCATTGTTACTAGGTGCTTGGAGTTGAAAACTGGGCTGTCGCCGATCCTGAGCTTCATACAACACAACCAGAGTACATGAAGAACAGTTCTCCAAGCTTGATTTGTCAGTTTGCTGTAGGAGTAATGGTCTATTTGCTAGTTTATTTCCTACAGGTACAGTACATACACGCATGCCACACATACACAGACAGACACATTTCACACAATCATGTTTCAATTATTATTTCTTATAATCTTCCTGTCTTCAATCATGTGCATTTAATGTCCTCATCATTGTTCCCAATTTCATTAAATATTGCTCTAGGATATTTAAATTTGTCCATTAAAATTATTTTCTAATTCTTTTTCAGGAGGAGGTTACTTTTATTATTATTATTATTATTATTATTATTATTATTATTATTATTATTATTATTATTCAACCATGGGCTCGTAACAGGCCATAGGGTCTAATACTTGAAGGGAAAAAGGAAAAGATCATTATGTTTATTTTAATGATTATCATTATCATCATCATTATTATTGTATTACCACTACCACTATTACAATATTACTGTTGTAAAGATATACACTTACGTTGTGTTTATATTTTATTTAGTGGACCTTCATGGTATCTATATATGAAAGATACATCAAGAATGTAATTCATGAATTTGTGGACATTTGTTCCATGGCAAACATCAGTGTCTTTATTCTTGCACTGGAAAATTATGGATTCTACATTCATGGAAGGTAAGACAGGCTACTTAGAGAAGCTATAAAACTTATTAGTACCGTAACAAAATGTCTCTACTTTTTTTTATAGTGTTACCTAATAATAATTAGTATTAGTAACCGTCGAATGTTTACAAAAGTGATTATTTTATACGAAAGAATATTCTGAGAATTTGAAAGTAGATGTAGGCTATTCGAATTACGGTATGAAAAGTGAAGTAATCTAATTGTGTTTTATATCGTCTATTTTTGCCTTTCTAGGCATATTCATAGATAGGTAAATTTATTGTAATGACAATGACATACATGTTTTACTTGTAATTAATTAACTTTTCTGCATTTTAATGGGAGAAACATTGTAAGCATATTCATGTAGAACAAAAGAAATTATGGATTTATGTATAATGATATTAATTTTTTTAATGTCTTGTCTTATAGATCAGCACATGGCTTTGCTGATACAGATATGCAAACGATGTTAGGACAACTTCAGAGAGAAGAAGAAGATTTATGTGGACATAGAGGACTTTTGCCTGGTTCAGATCAACAAACATTCCAGATGGCAATTCCCCTCCAATTGCGGTCCTACTACAGAAAAGTGATGGCCCCTATCAATTCTGTACGTTACTCGTTTCTCATTTAAAAAAAGATCTTGCTAAATCTTGCAGTGTATTTGTATTATATCTGTATGTATTTCATTAGCTTGTTCATTTGGTATAACGCACCGCTATAAGAAGACTGCCACAAGTCAAAAAACACTGTTCTCGAGAAATGAGAAGTTTAGAGGTCATTGTCTTGCATTTTAACATAATTGTCCAAGAAATGGGGATGCTCTAGGAATACTTTGAACACTACATACAAAATGTTTATACAGCCAGTGCTGACATACTGCGGAGAACTTTAATTACTTCACCTTTCAGAAACGACATAGAATATGTTCAAAACCAAGCTCTCAGACTCATTACTGGTGGAATCAAAACAACTCCAATACATTCTATGAGATTCCTCACTAATATTAACAGCATCAAAATGACAATAGAAGAAAAAGCACTGATTCAATATGAAAAACTTATCAGATTATCAGGAAAAAATTGGTATTCATACAGTCCTCTATGTAGATTGAAAACGCAAAAAAGTTTCATATCCATTGTTCAAGAATTAAAACAGAAAATCAATATCCCGAATTTAAAAGAAACTTACAAATTAAACCAAACCCTTTAACTCTATTAAATATAGAATATAATCTAAATTTAACAGAAGAAATACTGAAATCAGAAGTAAACATTGAAATACTGAAACAATTGTCTTTAGAGACAATTAATATTAGGTACCCTCCACAAAACTGGCTTCATTTATACACCGACGGATCCTTGATCTCCAGAGAACAAGATGCCGGTGCAGGTGTTACGTGCTGTCTCTTCTCACTTTATAGAGCTCTTGGATATGGAACAACAAGTTTTGATGGTGAAATCATTGCAATAAATGAAAATCTCAGGAATCTTCTATGCCATATCAATAAATTTAAGAATGCAGTTATATTGTCAGAATCCAAAGTAGCTATTCTATCAATAGTCTCTAAACACACACCTCCATCTCAAACAGCAGAAATAACTAAAATGCTCTCTCAATTAATATCACTCAATAAAAGAATTGTATTCCAATGGATACCATCCCATTGTGGAATCCTGGGAAACGAGAATGCGGATGCTTTAGCAAAGAAGGGCAGCACTGCTACTTACAGACCTCTTACTAAATCTACGTTTTACTGTGTGAAAAGATTGATTAAATCTACATACTTAGACTTCAACAAACAAAATTTGATAACACAATCCCAAGGGAAAAAATGTAACTCCTTGCATCAAAATCCACAGTTAATTCCCGATTTACCACGAAAATCGTCTGTAGCTGCATTTAGATTGGCAACAGGCCATGATTGTTTGGCCAAGCACCTGCATAGAATTGGAATATATCAGTCCCCTAACTGCCCATTGTGCAACTCAAACCAAGAAATGGATTCGGAACACCTCAAAATCTGTGCTTCATTGGCTGGCCATGATAATATCTTTGAAAAATATTGGAGTGCAAGAGGTCAAATGACTTTATTGTCAAATGCCTGGCATTAGAAAACAACAACATCATTGTCCAAATTCCTTGAAGTACCATCTATGGACAGGACATTAAATTAAACTTGTGGCATTATTCTGCCTTGTAGAATACAAAATATACTATTAGACTGCATAAGTAACTCAAAATCAACTTTTTTTAAATTTGTGGCAGTCTTCCTGCAGTGATCCGAATGAGGCCTTCATTACAGAACCAGTTCATGTATTGACCTACTGCACTTTGTTTTACTATAAATCTATGCACTCATTTACTACTATGAGAGAAGATTTAGTTTTTTTTTTATTAAAATCTATTACACTGTCTCTCTCTGTAAGAATTAATACCTAGTTTTATTATGTTGCTTTAAATTTTTCTAAAGGATGGACAAGAGTAAAAGTAATTACAGATGAAGTATTAAGTTATTTAAATTGAATAAATAACGATTTCACTGTGTTAACAATTTAAATTATGACATTATTTTATTAACTTAAAATCTTAACACAGTGAAGTCGTTATTTATTTAATTTAAATAATTTAATAGTTCATCAGTGATTATATAGTAAGTGTTAAAAGAGTGTATTTAAGAATGAATAAAACTAATTGTTAATAAAATTTAATGTTGTTATAAAACATACCAATTTGAAATAGGTAATATCTAACGTGATATTTTGCTTGTATTATTCTGTACCTTTCAGTTTGAGACCACAAATCGTTTGAAACCTCTGAAAGCTACCGTGCTCCTTCAATTAATGAACCCAAAATATCTCAAATGTTTACCAGTGCCTAAAAGCACTAAGATAGTCTTGGTTAGGGCACTAATGCTTGTCTGTATGTTTATTTCTATTAATTTTTAACAGAGATGTAAACCTTTTAAAATTTAGTGATGTCAAAACAGCACTATATAGAGATTACCTTCATCTACTCTGTTCTAAACTATTCTAAAATTGCGATTGTTTCAGTTCTGCAATGGTTTGAAATTATTAATGTCACAAAGTTAAGAATGGAAGTTTGTTGATTATGTACTCCTGCCATTTCTTTCATATAGAAGAATTTTCCTAAGTCTTGGTTGAAATTAACATGTTTAATTCAAAGAGCACTGAGTTTATTTATTATTATTATTTTTTTTTTGCAGGTTATGTTGCCTACGAAAAGATTGTCAATGGCTGGTGCAGGAGGTCTAAGGACAAAAGTGATGTCTGGAAATATGGATAGAAGCATCCAGGCCTATCATAATATGAATAAATTCTTAGCTGCATTTCTTGAACACGTAAGATTTTAGATGTATAAATAAGAAAATATGATACAGTAACCATTTATGTGGGAGCTAGTATGGGCAACCATCTCTACTGAAGTCAGACTAGGCCTGTTTTACTTTTTAATGTATTTTGTAAGTTTTCTTAAACATGTTATGATCACGATTGCGTATATTTTCCATGTGCGTTGTTTTGTTATAATATACTGGGGAAGATATAATCAGCAAAGAATGTGCTCTTAAAAACTAACGCCACAGGCAACGAGCAAGTGTTTGCCCCTGGTGAGATGAAAACCTCCCAGCACTCCTGAGTTAGAGTAACGTAATTTTAAAGAGAGCATTGACAACCTTTCAGCTCTGAGACAAAAATCTGTGTTATTTTCATTACTGTAAATGTAACGAAAAACAACGTTTTAGAGGTTGGCTCTATCTTTGCCATGATGCAAAGGAAAATATATTCCACAAGTCTGAATTCTGAAATACAGTACCTAATAGCTAATAGTAATGGTCCCATCCTCTTTTCCTGAGCAACATAAAATGTGTTTTTAGACATAATAGTGTTTAGAACAAATGAATTTGTGTCTGTCGAGTTAGCTCTGGGGTAGTGTGTCTGCCTCCAGACTAGCCGGACCGGGTTCGATTCCCAGTGGGGTTAGAGATTTTCATGTAAAATTTCTACCTCAGGACTAGGAGAGGTGGTGGTGCACAACTTCTAATCACTAAATTGTGCACCAATATGCCTGGATTAAATTCCATACGAGGAGAAGACATTATGTCACTGTTGATAGTGATTCGTCCATCTGATGGGGACATTAAGCCTGGCGACGCCCTTGGTGCCATTCAACAGGAGTAGACTGCATGCCGGCACCAGGTTTCCCCTTCTCCCTTCCTCATCATCACGCATTCTCTACACTACACTTACACGAACACTTTCACATACACTCACTGTAGCACACGACTCTTCACAGATACACATCATGCATAACATGGTCCGCCGAAGTGGTGTGCAACTTGAAAATTTGTCACAGTCCTGTCATATATGGGCGGCCGGGTAGCTCAGTTGGTAGAGCAGCTGGCTACGGACTGGAAGGTCCGGGGTTCGATCTCAGGTGGTGACAGGATTTTTTCTCGTTGCCAAACTTTCAGAACGGCCCGAAGTTCACTCAGCCTCCTATAAAATTGAGTACCGGGTCTTTCCCGGGATAAAAGGCGGTCAGAGCGTGGTGCCGACCACACCACCTCATTCTAGTGCCGAGGTCATGGAAAGCATGGGGCTCTACCTCCATGCCCCCCCCCCAAGTGCCTTCATGGCATGTTACGGGGATACCTTTACCTTTACCCGTCATATATCCGCAATATGCAGAATCCGAATGACGCAAGTAAAGAGGGTAGGCATTAGACGCACGCACGCATGCGCACATACACACAAATTTGTCCATGTATGCCTTCTTATAGTAAAATAACATATTTTAGGAGATTATAATTGTATATGTGACTGTAATCATTTATGAAATTTCTTTCAGGCATTGAAAGATTTGGATTATGACGTAAGAGAGAAAATGTTTGTTGAATCTCTACTCGACATTGAATTTACAGAAGTATTTGATAAAGGAATTTTATATTCTGGTGAGTATAGTTAAAGTCAACATTTTATATTATAGTCTCTCTCTAAAAATTCATATCCTTATTAAAATTAGTGTATATTTTATTACTTTCAGACAACGGTCATTCCTTTGATAATGTTCTCTTCTATGGTAATGAGTGCACTTTGGCAACTTTCGACATTTTCCTGTTTTCCTTCGTGGCGGTGCTCTTCCATGACTTTCTGTTAGCAGCCATTGTTACAGCATTCTTTGCAAAGGTTTGAACATACATATTGCTAATTTTAGCATAATTTCTATACATTGGATTTTATCTATAACAATTATCAACATCCCTTGCACAGGAACTCTCTGTACAGTTCATACATTTTGTATTTTGACACTTGTGGCATGGAAATATAAAATGTATGCACTATACTTATGTCATAAGAATAGCTCTTAAGAAGAATAAACACGTCAATCGAAAGAAAAAACAATATTTTTATTTGACTTGGAAGTCACAAGGTATATGCCCTTCTTTCATGGTCGTGGTCCAGTCTTCTTAAGTTCACTACAGCACAGTGTACAATTTGGGGATTATTCAGGTAGTATGTGAAGATTAAAAATATGTCATTTTTCTCTTAGATTCTGAACTTTTATTTTATTTACAGATTCTTGTTATCATAAGGAGAGTAGGTGGCAGAAACAATCTGGCCAAGAAAACTCTTATTGACGAGAGGTTTCTGGTGTGACTTCTCATGCAATTAAGAAAGGGTTTGTGACATGGGTAGATGCTTGACTGGAATAGATTCTAAGGTATTGACTGGAATAGATTCTAAGGTAAATAGGTACTGGTACAAGGATAATACAGTTAGTATGAATCTGAATCTTCAAGACTGCACCGAGAGCTGTATTTAAACGACAATAATATCTCTATAAGCAGGAAAGTTCACCGTCTCTTCTGATATGGTGTGAAATGTTTCAGAACATGACAATATACAGAGAAAGATAGGAATCAGCGTTATTAGCAATCTTGTTACGCCTTTAGTAATGACTAATGACATATCAAGAGTCTCATATTTAACATTACATTAATTAAATATGTTTTAGAGATGCCCTGATACTACAATTTCTCGAGACTTGATAGGCAGCTGCAGCTGAGAAGGCTTTAAATAAGCACATAATATAACCTATAAATTTTCCTGGGCCTTGTGGATAGCGCATGCAGTTCCCAACCAAGTGGTTCGAGGTTTGATTCCTGACGTGAGCAATAGAAAAAATTTATCTTCCATCTACGGGAAATATAAAATGTATGTTATTGTTGTGTGATGTCTTAGTAGTGGCCCTGTGTGATGTCGATCCCATGACCAGGAATGCTCTATTTATAAGATGTGTATAGTGTACGATCATATGAATCTCACTCTCTTACACGTAGTACACACAATATAATATGTAGTTACATCTTTTTACATTATCATCACTGGAAGGAGAAAAAAAGCTATCGCGAGTTCATGCACCAGAGTCTCACTAGATGACATAAATAATCTCCTGTAATGTAGGCTGGTGTTCTCAAATGGAGACACTGTTTATGTCACAAGATCAATTATTAATGACAACTTAGAGCGAATAAGGGAGATTAATAATTCTAAATACTAAATGCCTACTTCTCGAATACGGATAGTATAAAATGAGTTTATTTCCTTCCTGATTTGCAAGTAACAGCAACACTCTCAAAAGCGCTGAATGTATAATTAAGCTTAGACATAAATGCATGATCAACAATTGCCCTTAGATAAGGTGCATCTACTATACAGTTCAACTTTTCTTTCAACTTTACGCAACCAAAAGTGAACGAAATGCATTCAATTGTGCATGCCTTTTTTCACTAAAAATGAGAGTGCATGCAACAATTGAAAGCTACCCCTCGCTGGTGGATATCTTGTGCGATATTTCGTTCAACAGGAGCTTGTAGCGAACAGCTGATTGTTCTAGGTGGCCGTGAATAAACTGACAATTATTTTTTTCGGTGATGGTGGAGTCAGTGGACCTTTTAAGCTGAAAATGGCGGCAAGTACGATTAGCTTTTTTGAAGATTGTCGCAAATACGAGTACCTATGAAGTGTTCAACCACAATTTTGAGAATCAAGTAAGGCCTAAGTGCCACCGGCATAGCTCAGTCGCCTAAGGCGCTTGCCTGCTGTTCCTTTTTGGGGCGCGGGTTCGATCCCCGCTTGGATTAATTACCTGGTTGAGTTTTTTTCAGACTTTTTTCCAACTGTAAGGCGAATGTCAGGTAATCTATGGCGAATCCTCGACCTCATCTCAGCAAATACCATCTCGCTATCATCAATCCATCGATGCTAAATAACCTTTTAGTTGATACAGTGTCGTTAAATAACCAAATAAAAAAAGACCTAAGTACTGGATTGATATTTAATATTTATTAATTTATATACAGTATATTGAAGATGACGCACAACACGGCACACTGTGTAGGCACAAAATCTGCATGCATCTTAATTGAATGTGCATTTTCAACTTGAGTGTTTCAGTATTCTCTCCAGATTATATGCATATGTGCATGGAAAACTGAATCGTGTAGATGCATCTTTAGCCTTGCAAATGCTGACTTTGTATTCATTCTTGACATCTTTGTAAAAAAAATTGTCATACATGAAGTTAATCGGAAATTAATGCTATCTTCCACTTAATACTGCCTTTTAATTTCTCCAACATGTAGGAATTTCTTTGTGAATTCTATCTTTTTAAGTTTCCCGATAAATAAAATGTGCAACGGGAATTAGTTCGCCAAAGTATGGTAGCTACAAATCCAAAACTAACAATTCTGCCATCTAATACAATTATTTTATTGTTGTAATATGTACTTTGCATTTTATCATTAAAGGAGATGTAAACACTTGAACAAAGTAACACATGTAATATATTTAAGGACTTCTTAATGTCTGTTACAAATAAACTAAGCATTATTGAGTCCTAATAGTGATTTTCTCAGGTATTGCTGGACAGCATTTAAATTATTTTGCTTGTATTTAAATTTTAATATTTCATATGAACAAAATCCGTCCAACAGTTTAGGAAAATAGACTGTTCTTTTTTACCATCTCGGGCCTATTTCTTAAAATGACTACACTGAAAAGTAACAAGTACAGTACCAACTTCTCAGATTTTTATGTTTCTTAAAAACAGAGACAAGTGACAAACAAATTAGGATTGAATTTGCTAGCCTGACCAGTGTTCAGTTTCTTAAAGCAATTTGATTATAATTTTGAGGTTATTTTGACAAGTTCGAGATGTAGAGTTTTAGAAAACAGTTTTGTCGCGCAGATACTTTATAAGCCCCAGAAAGGAGGCAGTGTGCGTAATCAGAGAACGAGCAAGCTGGTACACAAGATAAGGACTAGTTGAGGTAATAAAATTAGTTTTGTTCCGTTGTATGTCTGATCATGCGCACTGCCTCGTTTCTGGAACTTAAACTATCTGTGAGACACAAATTTTTTCCAAGTCTACATATGTATGGTCAAACTTACAGTCATAGTATATACTTTTGGAGCAGTGAAGAAATAGTACAGTAGCCTAGAAATGTGGTCAAATGTTATGTTTTATTTAACGATATTCGCAACTGCCAAGGTTATATCAGTGTCATCGGTGTCGGAATTTTATCTCTCAGAAGTTCTTTTACATGCCAGTAAATCTACTGACATGAGCCTGTCGCATTTAAGCACACTTAAATGCCATCGACCTGGCCCGGGATCGAACCTGCAATCTCGGGCATAGAAGACCAGCACTATACCTATACCAACTCGCCAACCAGGCCGACTAGAAACATGGTCAAGTAATTCGAAAGAGGAATGTAATATAAGTCTCTAAGAAGAAGAGAATATACAGAAAAAAAGTTTATTCTATTATGAAAAACAGAGATGACCTAACACTTTAAATCCGGTGATAGTACTAGTAGTCCTGGAATTTAAGTTGCCAAAAATCTGGCAATAGTACCCTATGTCAAAGCATTACACTTCACGAACAATTTTCATAGCTGGGGCATTTAAAAACACCTGCTCAGAGGTATGCTGGATATTTAAATACTTCTGGACTTCGTTTATGAGAGGTTCAGGTTAATCTCAACAGAAATACTGGTAACTGCTTTTAACTGTAATTATTGGAGGTGAATTTATACAAAACACTTGTAGAATTAATGCTTTATCTGCCAACAGAACAATTTTCTTTCATTTTTCTTTAGTTTCTGGTCCTTCATCTGTTTTCTGTTTTTTTTTTTTTTTTTTTTTTTTTTTTTGTGAACATGCATCAAAAGAAATCTCGTTTATTCTCTGATTTTATGACATCATTGTCATCTGCCATCATACTTGTCGAACTTGACAACAATACTAATCGCTTTACAAGCTCGTTTTACCCAACCTGTCACTTTCTCTGATTCCCTTGTGAGCTTGTCACTAGTCAAAGTAGTGGTTTTAAGAAACAGGCCTCTGGTTGTACAGCTCTGTTGTACAACTACTACTGCTATCTGATTATAGAGAAACGTAGTACAATTTGCAGGAAGGTAAAATGTTAGAAACCTATATTTACTATTTTTATAAAAATGTAATTTATGTAAGAGACTGATCTTAAACTTTTCATGCCATTTCTTTCTGAGTGCACATTTTGTTATTGTTTGTTAATATTGGTGTTCTGGTACAACAGTTGTGTATATATAGTATATTTTTTCAAGTGTACAAGTATTTAACATATCTTAAATGTATTGAGAATGATGAATAATATGCCTCCAAATGAATTATTTAATTATTTTAACTTTTGTAAAAACGTGTAAAAGTGATCTCATAATGAAATACACAGCACAATGAATTTTATTTATTTTGAATTATAATAAACATTAATATAACCATTGGATCTGTGTTTCATTATTAGTAATAAATTTAAATTATCATTATTTCGTATAGGAAATAAATGTAGTATATAAAAGAAGATGAATTAAGGAAATTAATATGTTACTTCACTTGATTCTATTGTCCTAAGTTACTGATATCTTTGTGTTGAAATATCTCCTCCTTTAAGCACTGCTGAACGTCAGATGTATGTTTCTTCCTCTTCCTACTCCCGTCTTTATCAACACTATTGTTGTCATTATCATTGTGAGAGTTATTTTCTTCATAATCATAATCATTGTCATAACCAGTAGCGGCTCGTGATCATTTTTGTTGGTGAGGAGAGATGTAAAATTGATGAGTTCGAAAGTGGGAATGGGAGTACACCTAAGCCGACCTAAGTTGTACTGCGAAAAACATTACAATAAAAAACCATGTAATAAAATTATAAATATAAATTCTAAAATAATAATAGAGGTACAAAGTAGCAGCATTATTTATACAATAGTTGAGCACATCTGTTCTTCTGACTGGCAAATATATTGATGAGTCTGTTGAAGTTCGGAATTTCACTAATTTCCTCCTCATGAATCGAACAAACAGCCAGTGAATTCAACCAGTCTTGGTCCATACTGTTTCTAAAGAAAGTTTCTATATTTTTCAAGGTGCTGAAACATCGTTCTGCCTCTGCTGTTGAGATGGGGTGGTTAGTGAAATTTCCAAAGATTTGTGTACTTCAGAAATGATTCCTTGAAAGAATGCTGCATGAAAGAAACTGAATAGATCAGAGACTGAAGGAATATCTTAGGAAGTATAAATGTGATAGATCACCGACAATTCATTTTCAATTTCTCTTTGCAAATAATGAGACTGTAACTTGATACAAAATTGCTAAGTTAGCTGGGAAAGTTTTTCTGAATGTAGCAAATTCCTTTGCGTCAATAATTTCAAAACTACTAAATATTTGAGACTCTTGTAATCTTTTCAATTGGTTAATCACTACGTCACATACTTCTTTGGCATCAGCAGTCAAGTTACTTCTGAGCCATGTTACTGTCGTTTTCTTGAAGGCTCAGAACTTGTGTCTTCATCAACGTGATACCACAGTCTAGTATATAGTCACGAAGTTCAATACGTAGTTGCTAAGCACTAAGATCGCTACTATCGCCACATCACAGACAATGCAAAATAGTACCAGCACAGTCTAGTTCCTATTACCCTCAACAACTCAAGCTTCGTGACTGTATATACTAGACTGTGGTGATACCTTCCAGCATTACGTCTTATTTCAAATAGTCGATTCAAAATGTTATAATGCATTGGATATGGTAATAATATTGACAGTCTACATCTAAATTGTGTTATACAAGATGTTAACATGTTTCATTCATTTCATTCATAGTTTTCTGCTCAAGGAAAGGTCTTTCACCGCAAACCCAAATCATTCCCATTTTCTGCCTTTCTCTTTGTCTCCGCATATGATCTATACTATATCTTAATGTCATCTATCATCTGATATCTTCTTCTGCTCCGAACTTTTCTCCTGTTCACCATTCCTGCCAGTGCACCCTTCAACAGACAGTTTCTCCCCAGCCAGTGACCCAACCAATTCCTTTTTCTCTTCCTGATCAGTTTGAGCATCGTTCTTTCTTCTCAGTGTCGTAGAAAATTGTAGGGGAGGGAGGGGGGAAAACAAAAATCTTGGATTGTTAAGCAGATTCTTTCAACCAAAATCTTCCCTTACTGTTAAATCATCCCATCCATCTTCCTCAATATTCACTAAGCATTCCAATTAGCCAGATTTGTTTTCATGAACACTATTCACAGCCTGAGTCAAAGTTCAATCTCGTGTTAATAGTTGAAGCCCGCTGATCCTCTTGAAACAACCCGTAATCAGGTACTTCCTGCAACTTAAGGCTAGTCCAGAATAAACCGGGAACGTAAACTAGAACGAGAACGGAAATGTTAAAATAAATATATTTAAATGTGAGCATTCACAGTTAACTTTCATATTTCTGTTCCTATTCCCAGGCTTTAGCAAGCTTCTCGTTAACTGTGAATGCTCACATTTATTAAATACATTTATTTTAAAATTTCCGTTCTCATGGTTTCTGTTCCCGGTTTTTTGTGGACCAGCCTTTACACTTCGACAGAAGCATGGCCGACATTATGGGTGTGGAAAGAAAGCTGAAAACATTGTGTTGAGTTTCGACTAGTCTAATACCTCAACATCTACAGTATGAATGTTAAGGCAACAATCCAATGACAACTAATACTTTGCTGCGAGATCCTACATATATTTCAACGTGAAATGTGTATGAATTTGACATTTGAGAAATCTAGAATATGACAAATTCATTATTATATTACGTGAGAGTGATTAATAAATGCGAGATACGAAGATAGAAAAGTTGACATAATTCTAATTCTGAAGTACCTACTTAACTGTGGTATTAATTTGCAAATTAATCCCATTCCCCATCACAAATTCAAACAACTCATTGGCATTCTATTGATATGTGAATCGTTTCGATCTTACATTGTCTCAAGTGTAGGCTCCTGAAATGAGGAAGCAGTTATGAAGTAGTTAATGAGAATGCTCCTCCTCGTCAAATTTAAATTTTGGGAGTATAAGATAGAAGAAAAAGAAATATGAACATTTTATTTCAAATCCAAAACATCCTTACAATCCCAACCACACTCAGAATAACCACAAACAGCTAAACGTTTCGTGCATTTGAATACCCCACTGTCTGCAGTAGGCCTATGAATTTGAAGTTTACAACACCAACATTTGCTACGAGATCCAGGGACATTGATTCTGCCTATCCATGATAAATCCATATCCACTAACTTTTCAGAACATGAGAGGGGTGCTAGTAGGAGGAAGCATAAAGTGCGTAAGATATGATATGGCGTTGCTATCAGAAGAGAAGACGATACTAAGAAATACCGATGATGTTGAACAGCAACCTCAGGTCAAAATATTCAATTTTACAAGAGAGCGTAAAAAAATGTAGTATCTTGATAACGAACATATCCAACGTAAGAGGGTATTTAAATATCTTTTAAAGTTCTTATCCATGTCTTGACGTAAGATGTGTTTGCAGAACATTCGGAAAAACTTTTTTATGGGGATAAAGTGAAATTCCATTTTGTTCATTTTCTTGACATACGAGGTTGCTGTTCAACACCATTGATATGCTACTGGAGCTAAATAACAGCTGAGAGGAGTATGGGACGAAGATAAAATGCGAACAAGATGAAGACCATGGTTATCAGTAGAAAACTAAAGATAAACTTCCGAATTCAAAATGAGGCAGGGAACAAGTTAACAGCTTCATATACTTGAGATGTGCTAGTAACACGAGTTGCTGCCCAGATCACATATAGATTGCTCATTCTTATGTTAAAATCGGTTGCACTTTGAAGAGAACAACCACCAGGATCACCACCCTTCCGCCATAAACGAACACGAGATGGCAGTACAGTCGCTAATGCAATTCAAATGGGAGTTATGACGTGACTCCTTATGTAACTAGATGGCATCATAGTAAACCTGACAAAAATTGTTACCGTCAAAGCCTATAATGCCAAGCAATCCGGGTACCGTAAAGTGGGGTGACTTTGAACATCGAGGTGACTTTGAACAGTAATTTAGTGCCTTTCTAAATTAAATTCTGTACCTTATTGCGAAAAAACTGAACTAGTCTATTGACAACTTAAATAGATTTTTCGCAATTGGGTACAGCATTTAATTTAGAAAGGCGCTAAATTACTGTTCAAAGTCACCCTACTTTACAGTATATATGTTCTAGGGTTGCTGCCAGGAAGTCAAAAGGATAGCAATAGCAAAGGAAGATTTTAATATAAAAGGAGCATCTTCTGCAAATTTCTGAAAAAATAACCAAGAGACCTGTGGAGTAATAGTATGTCTGGCCACAAAACCAAGTGACCCAGGTTCGATTCCTGGTCAGGATAAGTTACCTTGTTGAAGTTGAGGTTTTTTTTTCCCAGGGTTTTTCCTCAACCCAATGAGCAAATGCTGGGTAACTATCAGTGCTGGACCCCGGACTCATTTCACCAGCATTATCACCATCTCATTCAGACGCTAAATAACCTAAGATATTGATAAAGAGTCTTAAAATAACCTACTAAAAAAAACTAGTGAAATGCTTTGTGTGGAGTATTGCATTGTATGGGGCAGAAATACGGACATTACGAAGTGAAGAGAAACGATTAGAAGCATTTTATATGTGGATTTGGAGGAGAATAGAACCTGTGAAATGGACAGAATATGTAATTGTGCTACAAACAGTGGGTGAAAAAAGAATAATGCTGAAACTGATCAGAAAGAGAAGAAGAAATTTTCTGGACCACTGGATAAGAAAAAACTGCCTACTGAAGGATGCATTGAAGGAATAGTGAATAGAGAAAAGTTTGGGACAGAAGAATATATCAGATGATTGACAATATTACGATTCATGAATCATATGCAGAGATTAAGGAGGCAGAAAATAGAAACAATTGCAGAAATCTGGGTTTACAATGAAATACCTGCTCGTGGCAGAACATTATGACTGAATGAACCCCAATGGACATCTGGTTAAGTCTATGCATGATAAATCCATATCCAGCTTTAAACTGACATCTGACACAATATAGACCTACCCATACATCTTCCAATAGACTTGAAGAAAAAGTACGTAGGCCTATGTGAAACAACCTATTATAATCAGCACTCGTCTCATGCTTTTATCACTAATGCATAGCTGTAGAAGAAAAACATCCAAATTCAGTTAAATAGCACACATGGAAGTCAACTATGGGAAAGTGAAGATAAGGTAAGACCACAGTTTAGTATATACAATCACGAAGCTCAATACGTAGTAAATATGCAAACATAGATAGTTGCTAACCACTAGGATCGCTAATATCACCTCATTACAGACAATGCGAAATAGTATCGACACAGTCAATTGTTCCTAGCACCCTCACAACTCAAGCTTCGTGACTATATACTAGACTAAGAATTATCAGAAACACATCAAGAATACTCAGCATTAACATTTATTTTAGCATTACATTGCATTACAGGTATGTGTCTAGTGTAATGTTCGCTCACCAGTTCTTACAAAAAAGAATGAAATTTACAAATTCACGCACATAGAGCACGATACATGATAAAACTTTCAACATCAGTACATTTACTCTTTGATATCAGGAACTTAAGATATTTAAATACGAACTTTAAAAATAAATACATGTCTACATTAATGGTTACATTATGTAACCTTTATAGTTATAAAAAATACGATATCACAAAAGTTGAGCCATAGCTAAACAATGGACTGCTAACTAAAGTTCTGGGTTTGCTTTGTGTCGAAGGGATTTTTCCTTTGTACTTCTAGGTTGGCTTCAGTGTGTACTCTGCCTTCTATCCAATGTAGTGCCGGGTCTTTCAGAGTTTAAAAGTGGCCAGACCACAGTGCTGATTACATCTCATGCCGAGGCCAAGAGAGCAAGTTATCTCCACCACCATGCTATGTTTGTGTGTTGCGGGATACCTTCACGAAAGCTGTAAACCATTAACAAGTTTCTTTACAAAAACGAAATAGCTTAAGATTGTAAATTAAGACATCTGTATTAGGAAATTAAAAATTTTTTAAGATCTGTAAGAGTTAAAAATAATTTGAGGCTACTTGAACTTCAAAGTGAATGAAATTCATAAAATTTAATTTAGTGCCATAATATGAAACTAGAAATCGATTTTAATGACATTTTTCAACCAAGAGGTGTATAAATTCAACGTTCTGAAAGAAATTTCCATAAAACTGCATTATACAGGCCTATATTTCAATATATACCAATACTACGTCATATTAAAACTTATCTTTTATATTAGGGTGACTAGATTTCCAAAATAAAAAACGAGATACTTATTGAAGTTGACATGAATCAATGTTTTATCTAAACATTCATTATTACTTGTGTTTATATAATGTCAGTGAGCAATAAGGTCCAGTTTTATTTATTTTAAGGTAATAAATACTACACTGTTTACAATAACTAGGCTGTAATAATAATTATGAAAGTACATACCAGTAATGCACTATCATCTTTACTTTTTAACTTCGCTCTAGAATATGCCATTAGGAAAGTTCAGGATAACAGAAGCAGGGTTTGGAATTGAATGGGTCAGCTTCTTGTCTATGCAGATGAATATGTTAGGAGAAAATCCACAGAAGATTAGGGAAAATACGGAAATTTTACTTGAAGCAAGTAAAGCGATAGGTTTGGAAGTAAATCCCGAAAAGACTAAGTATATGATTATGTCTCGTGACCAGAATATTGTACGAAATGGAAATATAAAAATTGGAGATTTATCCTTCGAAGAGGTGGAAAAATTTAAGTATCTTGGAGTAACAGTAACAAAATATAAATGACACTCAGGAGGAATAAACTCGCAGAATAAATATGGGAAATGCGTGTTATTATTCGGTTGAGAAGCTTTTATCATCTAGTCTGCTGTCAAAAAATCTGAAAATTAGAATTTATGAAACACTTATATTACCGGTTGTTCTGTATGATTGTGAAACTTGGACTCTTACTTTGAGAGAGGAACAGAGATTAAAGGTGTTTGGGAATAAGGTTCTTAGGAAAATATTTGGGGCTAAGAGGGATGAAGTTACAGGAGAATGGAGAAAGTTACACAATGCAGAACTTCACACATTGTATTCTTCACCTGACATAATTAGGAACATTAAATCCAGACGTTTGAGATGGGCAGGGCATGTAGCACGTATGGGCGAATCCAGAAATGCATATAGAGTGTTAGTTGGGAGGCCGGAGGGGAAAAGACCTTTGGGGAGGCCGAGACATAGATGGGAGGATAATATTAAAATGGATTTGAGGGAGGTAGGATATGATGATAGAGAGTGGATTAATCTTGCACAGGATAGGGACCAATGGCAGGCTTATGTGAGGGTGGCAATGAACCTTCGGGTTCCTTAAAAGCCATTTGTAAGTAAGTAAATAAGTAAGTACATACCAGTAATAGAGTAATATGAATACTTAGCTCGACATTGTTGATAATTTTTTATATTGCAACTAGTCTGGATTAATTAGGTTAGTTTATCTGTTTAAAAATACTTCAGGTTAATTGGACCTTCACATCCATGTCACTGAATTCTGAAATTATTTCATAACATTTTTTGCATCATATTACCTTTCAACTAATTTGACATTCTCCGTGAAAATGAACTGTACAATCTGCATCATTTCTTGGATGAGTGAATTTGCTCTAGAAGTATTGGCCTTTACTTCAGGAAAATATAGAAATTCATACAAGACATTTTTGAAATGACATTTTGTGATTAACATAGTCTTTATGATTTTAACAAACCTGATTCCTTTCGTAATTCATTAATGAAAATACTGATGATGCAATGGTGCCAAGTATTCCTAACAAAACTTATAATCTGAATTATGTTTGTAAAACTAATGTTTTTGACTTTCATAATTTGTAATGTTTCACTCCATCTCTGTAAATTTTAACATCATGCTCCTTCCAATATTCAATTTTTGCTCCCTATAGGCCTATGTTCTTCACATGATTCACTTCACTAAATAGGTCGTCTTCATCTACCACTTTAAAAATATTAGTGTAAATTTTGGCAATAACTTCAAGACATTTTTTAACTTCAGGCCAAGAAACCTTTTCATTATCAGTCTAAACTCTGAGGTATTATCAAATTGATTTCATTACGGTGATATCTGATAGAAATAGTATAGAATTAATCAGTATTTTACATTATTATTAAATAAAATAAAAGAAAAAAATATTTTAACAATAATTTGGGGAAACGAGACGCCATTTCAAAAACAGGACATTTGGCGTTCCGAGCATACTTTTTTTTGGGGCAGGGGACAAGAGGTTGAAAAAAGGGACAATCCCATTAAAACGGGACGTCTGGTCATCCTATTTTACGTGCGAGTTCTAAACTCCGTCCATCACGAGAAAAAAGCAACGTAAATAGAAGCACATGATTAGAAGTACTATGATTGGTACCTGATCACATCACCTACAATGCTCTCGAAGAAAATAGTTTTTTTGTTTAGCGCCTTTCGTCTGTTCTCATACAGATATATCCATTTAAACCATATGTGACATGGAAATATCTTACACAATGGATGGTTCAATGTTAATTGTCTCAGTTATAGTAGAGTTGTTGGATGTGTCAGGAAAACTCGTTCTTTAAGGTAGCTCCACAATCAAAAGTCGGCCAGATTGAAATCTGGAGATCGCGAAGGCCACATTGTTGGAAAGTGTCTACTGAGGACACGATCGCCAAACATCTGCGTAATTAATTGTTTTGCAGGGGTAAAGATGTGGGGTGGAGCGCCATCTTGCATGAAGATTATGTTTTCCATATCGTGATTCCTCAGCCTAGGGATGACGAAGTTCTGTAACATGCTGTAGTAGCGCTCCCTGTTTACTGTAAGTCTGTCTTATTCCATTATTGTCCACACCTGTGGAGTAACAGCGCATTTGGCCGGGAAACCAGGTGGGCTGGGTTCAATTCCTGGTCGGGGCAAGTTACCTGGTTGAGGTTTTTCTGAGGTTTTCCCCTCAACCCAATATGAGCAAATGCTGGGTAACTTTCGGTGCTGGACCTCGGGCTCATTTCACCGGCATTATCACCTTCATCTCATTCAGATGCTAAATAACTTAAGCTGTTGAAAAAGTACAGTAAAATAACCTATTAAAAATGAATGGTGAAGTTAACACGCGTAATTGAGATTCATTTTCCGACCAAAGTCATCAGTAGGCACTTTCCAACAATGTGGCCTCCGCGATCTCCAGATTTCAAACCGGCCGACTTTTAGTTGAGAGGGTTACCTTAAATAACGAGTTTTCCTGACACATCCAACAACCCACTGCAACTGAAAGATGCCATCTCGCAAGAAATTGCCAATATTCCAAGACAGTATCTGCAAAATGCCATGCATGGTGTCGTAGACAGAATTCTGTACGTTGAACAAGAGAACGGCGGACATCTTCCCAATGTTTTGTAAACCCCGTTGTTTGCCCAATACTGTGATGTTTTTGTTTTCCCCCTATCTCAAATATTATAATATTTATAGCGGTTTAATGTTTGAACTGATTTTTGAAATACCCTATAGGCTATATTGATATTGGTAGAAGAATTAAACAACAGGCAATAACGTGTGGTTGTAGGAGTGCGTGAGGCGAAGATACTGTTATAGGAATAAAACATTTCTTGTTACGGTATTAAATATCAAATTGAATTTCCTATGATTCAATCAGTAGCGGCCGGTGATCGAAATCCTCGGTGAGGCCAGATGCAACTACTCGTAGTTTAAGTGCCTCCGATAGGAAATGTTTATTTATGATATTAATTATTGTTATATTATTAATATCATGATTACTGTATTATTATTATTATTATTATTATTATTATTATTATTAGTATTATTATTATTAGTATTATTATTATTAGTCTATTATTATTAGCCAACTATTGATGAAAAATAATGTCACTCACCAAATAAGCTGTTATGCTGTGAGTTTCAGTGATTGTTTCAGTGTGATGAAGCAACCCACATTATGTGTTGAAAATCCCCTCCTTTCTGTTCTTTTTATTTTTTTCCCTTGACAGCAACGAACAAGGCCAACACAGAAGTTTATTTTACACCACATTACCACTTAACCATTTATGTTGCCCATACCAGGATGCAATAGAAACTCGCGTTTTAAGATTATCTGTCAGATGTCGTAGGTATCTCGGTAGACTCTCTCTTTATTTAAAACTTCCTTTCTTTCAATATTATTTCTTCTTGAAAAAAGGACACTCTAACAATGAATTAACTACACCAGCATTATTTCTCGCATTTATTTCTGTTTATATTTTCTCGAAATACATAACAACATTGGCCCAGATTCACTACTGTACTACGAAGTACAATAGTACAACACCCTCGCTTAAGTCATAAACTGAGACATAAGGGGAGGGAATAGTGTGGGTCTCTGCCTGCCAAAGAGCTGGAATTTGTGTTATTTATGACCTATTTAGGAAGACAAGTCACCATTGCTATTCCCACCCCACTCTATCCTTGAGGCCGGCCCATGGATATGAGGAGTGAAACCTGACCAGGCCACGAGGCCAGACGAATTGTGCCTCGGCTACAACGTTTTAAGCGCAAGCTCAAACCCCGCGAAAATACAGGAAATTCAGAAGACAGACCCGGCACGAACGATTCTGGCCTCAGGAACAAATTTTACTGTAAACCAGGTCTATATACACCACAACCAGACCCGGCACGAGCGATTCTGGCCTCAGGAGTAAATTTTACTGCAAAACAGGTCTATATACTTCACAAAGTTTTAAAATGCTTCTACAGCGATGCTTCATTCAAATAACTAATACATTATATAAAAATACAAAATTTGATTTCTGTTAAGCCAAGTGACTGAGGCCCGGCCTCACTTGCCTCAGTCAATTAGCCGCCACTGAATTCAATGTACCGTAATATTTTTCAAATAGAAGCAGAATGCATAACGCCCAATACAAAGTACCGGTAATAATTAGATTGGCGTTGTACTTGGGTTGGATAAAAAGTAATGGCAACAGTTCGATATTTCTGACATGGCTTTATTCACAGGGGTACAACATTTACGTACCTTCTATATAGTCGCCCCCCTTATTTATTACCTTTTGCCAAAAGTTTGGAAGGCGTCGTAAACCATCAGCGCGTCCATCTTTGTTGATGTTCCGTATTGACCGCCCTAAAGCACGGATAAGTTCATCTCTGGTATTGTACCGGGTCCCTCGCAGTGGTTCTTTCACTTTGGTGAAAAGATCGTAATCGCATGGATCATATCGGGTGAGTACGGTGGATGTTCCAGTAGTCCGCGTTTTCCGTCTGCCTTGGAGGTACAGCGTGGTGCAGTATTACCCCACCAATGTCATACGCCACAATGGACATCTCCTTCACAGCACTTTGTGTAGGGCGTACTTTCTTTGGACGAGGAGAACAGGGATGCTTCCATTCATTTGATTGGCGTTTCAAGTTTGGTTCATACGAGCGAGTCCAGGTTTCGTCCATAGCGACGATTCGTCCAAGAAAGTCGTCATTTTCCCTTTGGTACCGGTGCAATAAGGCCTTCCCGGAACGCTTTAACCCATCGTGCAATTGTGCGATATGGCAACGCTGCATCGCCACATGCTTCATGCATGTCCCTGAAAACATTCTTGTGCACTATGACCTCGTGCCATTTCAATTTTGATCCAGGAACGTTGCTCTAGTTTTGTAAGGATGATCTTAGGGAGCTCGCACTATCCCTATGAAAGTGAACGTTCTACACACTGCAGTAGATTGATGGAGTACTGTCGCCGCTAGCTGCACTAACTCCTCTAACAATCCTTGTTCATGTCCACACAGCTGGCAGCTCTCGAACGCACCATCGTCATGTGACAGCAGTGTTGCCATTACTTTTTATCCAACCTATGTAACTGACTGTACCGCAAATAGTGCCACTGCAGCAATATACCAGTCAGAACAGACTATGGCGGAACGATACTTACTAGCTTTGTTTACGTTGTTTTTTTCTTATATTTTATTATTTTCATGATGGACCATTTTTAGTCAATTTGTAATTCCTGGAAAAAGTCTTCAGAAGAAAGACTACCTAATTTTTCTTCTCGTGAAACTAGAATAAAAACTTTCTGAACACGCCGAAAGTTAAGGTCTCTGGTTGCATAAACTGCAAAGAGTCTAATTTGCATTTAAAACTATCTACTAAGCACCACATTCCAATTTATTTCATTTACGAACTTAATTTATTATTTTTATGAGTTTCAGTAAACATAACCATCTACTTCAATTCTACGTACCGGTAACTTAATTATTATTGGTGTCCATAAATTAGGCACACAGTATAGTCGAAAGTATGTCCCTTGTTACTAGAATACTATAAATATAATTCTCCTAATCAACAATTATTTTGTTTACCTGATCCTGTTTCGCCAAGAAAATGTGCCATTGCTTAATTTGAAGAAGAAATGATGGGCAAAGTATTACTTTTATATAGTTTACAAATATTAAAAATTTAGTAGATAGCCTATTTAAAAATGGATGCATGTGTGTTTCATCCTCAAAACTTTCTGAATGTTGAATAGAATAATTGAGTACAGTTACTTGTACAGTACAAATGAATAGGCCCTAACATTTTCAAGTTCTCTACAATTATTGCAGAAATTATTTTAAGCAGAAGTACTTTTGAGTTATTTGACTAAGGAAATGTATCGAAACTGGCAACTTTTAAGTCCAATTAGAATCAGTGATGCTTTTTATATAAAATTAACTGAAGTACTGCATAATTTTAATGTTGAATTTGTGAAAACTTCTAAATATCTAGTAATGCAATGAGTTCTGAAGATAATACAAATGTGTTTCGAGGAAAACATGCATAATTTTTCACAACTTTCGTAGAATGTCGTCAAAACTTTTTATAATCTTACATAACTATTGATCTCCTTAGTAGTTTGCAATCTGCTTTAGAACATAGGGCATTTTATAGTCCTATTTAACGAAATGCAGTGTGATACAAGTTCTCTCAAGAGCTGGTGGCACATTTCCTTGTTACTATTATAACGTCTTTGGTTGTCACCCCCTCGGCACGATGAGTCACAGGATCGAGAGGGAAGTTAATGAATTGGCCGCACCCACTCCTTTATGGTGGTATTAGTTTATAGATTTGGAAGAAATTGGCTTTGTTGACTCACGTAGAGCCTCGTCACATCTGGACACATGTCAGAGCCCGCCTTACCTATACCTAACTAGGGAATTAACGCGACGCGACTTCATACTCTTTAGACGAGAACCGACATGGATCCACATGTTTAGAGTTCACTACGTTCGTCGGCACCGGTAGCGAATGAAAACCGGGTGAGCTCCACAGCCGCTAAATTCAACTACATGTAATGATTGCAAAAATAATTGATCAACTCCTATTTCTTCCAATACTTGTGGAAACATCTTAACACATTTCTCATTATTGCAAGCTATTTAAAATTGTAGCATTTGATATTCCTTTATTGATATTTAGGTTTTAATATCATAATTGAATAATTATTCATTACTAGCTTTACATCAATATAATGTATTTAATTTTAAACTTAATACCTATTTATTTACAATTATATGACATTAATGACTTTACTCACATTATATTTGCGATCATAAAATTCAAGCTGCTTCGCTCTTATCAAATGAAGAACATGCGCCATTTTGATATATAGTTACCTTTCCAGCTTTAATGATTTTCAGGACAAAATAACACAACTTCCTGACCGATTCAAGAATAAGAATTAATCAGAATATAAGGTTAATTAAATTTTTGTTGTCAGAAAGGTAACTAACTAAAACTAAGTTCCACTAGGTAGGTACAGAGTTTTATGCCACATTCGTCATTTGAAAACAAATGGCAAACACCGGCACTTCAACTCTACCCTGACGCATGCTAAGCATTTCAGCGGGGAAGAGGCCACAATAATGTTCAATTTTCACAGACTGATACCTTGTGAAGTTTTTTCCCTTCATACTGTTTTAGGTGTAAAATTGCACATAAAGAGAAAACTTTATGAACAATTAAACTTTTGATATTTTAATTTATAGATTCTGAAATATTTCCGGAAATTATTAGGCCTACGTATATAAAACGTGATTTTTTCCTTTGTGCGACCTCTCCATTTTGCAAGTCCACCTCTGGCTGAACCACATGGTTGCCAAGTCTCATACAACCTGTCTATGCACTGCCCTACCAATGCAACCCAACACATTGATACTTTCTTACATCTAACATCCTGACACATCCTAACAGAGGGGATACCTTAGCATCCTTACCGTACAAAAGCTGTGGAGAGGAAACAAGAAAAACTTTCACCCTTGTCCTTAATTATGCAGTGACATCTTTAACACAGGCTAGCCGACTTGGCGCTTACAAACTAAAAATCCTACAGCGCACAATAACCACAGATTGAGCGGTTCACGAATTTCTGAATGGTTCAGCCAGTGACCCTTACTGACCATGAAGCAAATATATAAACATGTCAGCACCTACTATTGGAGCGGAAGCCCTACAGTCCATGGTGCATATCTTCGTGCGCGTAAGAAGATTCCATCTGCAGCATAGAGAACAAAAATTAACTTTATATTAAGTTTCGAACATCAACAGGATGTAACAGCATTTTAGTGGTCATATTTAAACTCACCATCCGAGTCCAGTAGGCGGTGTCCCCGATTCCAGTTATCATAGTCCAACGAAGTTAGACACGAAAATCAATTCATAAGCAGATCAGGTTTAATAAGTCTATTCCGCCTCATGAAGTTATTTTTATATATAAACATTTTGGACATCATTAGAACAACGCAATTGATACTAATTTATCTACTTTGAACTCTGGAAATATTAGTTCAATCTAGGAATTTTCTTTGACGCTAACATGTCTCTCAATAGAGATATATTTGCTGTTAAGATTTACGAGAGCGTAGAAGATTTATGAATTGTACTGTATCATGCATTAGGAACGTAATGTTGGTGGTCTTTTAATATGGATATTATTTGTGTTGTTATTTTTTAGTTCAAGCACCAATTGTTTCCGGATTCGAACTACAGTATTTGTGAATTACCTTTATTTTAAATTAGAACACAGAAGTTTAAACGAAGAAATTTCCGTAATTACAAACGTAATTTTTAAGAATTTTCAGTTATTAAAAGGAACAATTTTTCCATTTTTCTTTTCCTGGAAATTACATTCACAGTACCTATCATACTTATTTACTTCTTTTCCAGATCCTGACTTCGAGAAGGGATGTCTTCTCATCAAGGACGTGTTGGTCGAAATTGACTCCAGACTGTGCAATGAAATATGATTTGTCTTGTATGATTTGTTCTTGTGGTTGTTATTTCTTAATGTTGAAATTTTGTAGGTTTTATTTCAGTTAAAGTACTATGTTGTATTTTAATTATGTTGTATCCTAGTAATCGTGTGTTACTTTTGACATGTCCCGTGTCGTGTATGTAATCAGTTGGAGGCAATAAATAAATATGAATACGAGCTTTAAAATTTTTGTTTTGAAAGTTTGAACTACTGTACCTGTACGAATGAAAACAGATCTAAAATTGAAATTGTTAAAAAATGAAAAAAAAAAAAAAAAACATTTTCGTGTATGAATATGTCAAAAATATCTTTTAACAGTAATTTTACTGGAAAAATTAAATTATGATAATTTCTGTGACAATATTTCCCTTTTAAGAGTATTTTCCACACATTTACTACACATTTGTAATTTATACACCTTACATTTCCATTACAACCTCATTCTAGTGCCGAGGTCATGGAAAGCATGGGGCTCTATCTCCATGCCCCCCCCCCAAGTGCCTTCATGGCATGTTACGGGGATACCTTTACCTTTACCGATATTCCATTACATCTACACAAGACGAAGTTTAGAACAAATTTGAGGACTAAAATTAAAATAAAATTTTACTGTAATCAAGTAGATCTGATCATGTACGTAAGTATATAAAATTTAAATTTAATTCGCAGGTTCTTCATATAATTATGTAAATACTTCAGCAGAACATTCATATTTAGAACAAATATTTTAATAATCATAGTTTAATTTGTAGTTTGCTTTTACACATTTCTCAATTCAAATATTTATAGTTCACCAATTGCGCCAGCTCTTTAGTGTTGTGGAAATACTGTTAGTAACAATGTTACGTACACTACTACTACATAAGCTACTCAAATTCTACAAAATTAACTGCAACTACAAAACCACCACCAATAGAACAGTTTTAAGATGTTAAATGTGTGTTCATTGATGAACTATAAACAGTAAATAAGAATGTATATTTTAAATTAAATACTCAGTTTTACGAACACCCTGTTTATCTTTTGCTCTTTATGTAGTTCCTACAGCTCGCTTCCCGTGTATCCCCAAACTCTACGGCTTGAACGAATATAATGAATAGCCAAATCAGTTATATGAGTTAGAGGACAAATCTTGTTTCAAAATTTTATTAAAGAATATTTCACGATCAATGCAAATATGAAGAATAATACTTTCATTTACAGACGCACTAGATTTAAAGGCCATTTGAAAAACACGGAAGAGTAACTGATCAAGCCACATTTTACTGAAGTTAAAAAATTCGGGAAAAATAGCTTTCACATTTAGATTGGAGTGCAGTTTATATAAGTTATTTCTATTTTTTATGTAACGAGTTTGCTGTAACAGTAAGTAAAAAAAATTGGTAATTTCATAGAAGACGGGCACTTGATTGAATGTAGTAAGCATTACCAACTTTCTTACTTCAGAGTTAAATGTTAGTGACTTTTATATGTTAGTTCTAGGTTTTTATACTAGGTGTCGCCGTGATTTTCTTTTAATTTGATTGGTTATAGTTGTCATTTGTTCTAGAATTTTCATTAATTTTGAATGGATAATGACGGTGTCAGTTGTTCTTGGTTGTTTGACGTGAGTGGTGTTATGTCGTGTCTGATGGCTAAAGCTACTGAAAGTTTTGTCATTTTATGATTTTCTTTCGATTTGATTGGTTATAGTCGTCACTTGTTCTAGAATTTTCATTAATTTTGAATGGATAATGACGTTGTCAGTTGTTCTTGGTTGTTTGACGTGAGTGGTGGTTATATTATGTCTAATGGCTAAAACTATTGAAAGTTTGTCATTTTATGAAATTGTGAATGATGTGTGAACTTAGAACAAAGTATTAAATTTTGTGTCGATTTTGGTTTAGTTCTTTCGCTGGTGAATAAGAATTGTGTTGAATGTTGAGGAGAAAACTGTTTATGTTGTTTAAAGCAAGTATTTACTGAATTTTCTGTATAAGTTAAGGTGTAATAAGTGTTCGAAGAGAATTTCATTTAGTGTAAACACATGATTTATTTATGCGAAGTTGACTGTACGACAGAGTGTTGGTTCAGTGCTTTATTGCCTGCATAGTTTGTTTAAATTGCCTTAAAGTCTGTGTCATATACTTGAAGTGAAGTGGTTGTCGTTGAAGACTTCAATGAGAAATGAATTTTATTTGATAAGGTGATAAATTATGATTTGTTTTGTGTTTTAGTGATTTTTGGGTGTAAAGTGCGGACGAAAACTGCCAGAAAAGTACTGCCAACTATGAAGTTTGAATGCCACCAAACGCCAAAAAAATCAAAGGTGAAAAATTAATTATATTTTAATTTTTTTAGAGGGCTTTTTCCTCTTTAAAAATATAGATATATATTTGATTTTCCATCTTTTTTTTTTGTGATGTTTGGTGACATTTGAACTTTATAGTTGGTAGAACGTTTTTGGTAGTTTTCGTCAGCCATGTTGGATTTTGCCCGTCTTCTAGGAAATTACCAAAAAATTGTAATTTAATTTTTAATTTTTCTACGCACAAAATCAATGAATTTTAATTTTATCCTTCAAAGTCATCCCTTAGTACAAGACATTCATATTACAGTATTGCAATTTACCTCGACTCTAATAATATCCTGACAAATAATTTCGTCCTAGACTTTAGGAAGTAAGATATGCAGATATTTCATAATAACTATGTTCGTTAATTTTATTGCTAGTGATACTGATACCTTAATACGTCCAATCGTAACAACAAATATGTAACAAACTTGAAGTCTCTATCAAAGATAAACACAAAGTAAAATGAATTTAAGTTCGCCTTGCCGACATCTTGACTATCGGTAACATTCATCCACCTGATCTGCTCGGGAACCGACTAGGAAATAAACGATATCTACCAGTGGCTGTTCACGACACGCTTAGTACCTCGATGTTCATTTTTCTTTCTAGTCATGTGATTGTTCGCCAATCAGAACCATTTCCTTTTTCTTTGAACAGCAGTGGGACCTTATATTTAATTTTAACTTAAATGAAAATGAATAGCTACTATTACATAACAATAAAATATTCACTTTTCCACAAAATTATTTATTAATTGGCACAGTTAAACTTTCTAAAACGCATTTATTCTTGAACAACAAAGACACCCTCTACAGAAACTTGACTTGATACAAGGTGTACAAAAATTTGGTATTTGGCTTCCTTGTAAGATATTTCATAAACGTAATATTGGTGAAATAATTTAGAAGAATTTTCGTAATTTAATATTTTCTTTAAATTTCTGAAACTGAGTCACAATCTTTTGAAGTTCTCAGTACTACATCACAATCTTAATTTATAAAATTCTATCGTTCTAGCAATTTTACGCACTAAAATTCATTACTAATTTCAATCCCAATCATGTCATACACGCCCGTCTCTTATCAACATCATGATGTGTGGTTTCATGTACAGGCCCATACAATAGGGTCCAACCACATGGGAATTTAATGTGACAACGAGGATGAACAAATTCGCAAAATAAACTCCAATAGAGTATGGTCCATCATCAATACCATGTTGGTCTCATCTGAGTATTGTAGTTGTACATGCTTGTATGAAGGAATCAGTTCCCATCCTCAAACGAGTGCCTAATAAACCTCAGGTCCGGATCTGAAGCTCTTAGAACTCGTATCAGCATCGGAAAAGTAAAAAGGTTCATTTTACGCTAAAATTCGAAACTTCATTTGCCATACAGTTTATACTTGGAGCCAGAAAACATAATAAAAATATCGGTTATCTTACTTCATTTATTTTAGTAAGTTATTTTACTACTCTTTATCAACATTTGAGGTTATTTAGCGCCTGAATGAGATGAAGGTGATAATGCCGGTGAAATGAGTCTGGGGTCCAGCCCGAAAGTTACCCAGCATATGTTCATATTTGGGTTAAGGGAAAACCCCGGAAAAACCTCAACCAAGTAACTTGCCCCAGTGGGGAATCGAACCCGGGCCACCTGGTTTTGCGGCCAGACGCGCTAACCGTTACTACACAGGTAGGGACGGTTATCTTATTGCTTGAAATTCTCATATAATTCAGTTGATCTGTTCACTTTACTGTTCTGACAGGCTATCTACACACGTGCTTCTTCCGTTGGGGGTAATTATCGCATTTTAAATTGCGCCAATTTCTTTTTCTGATACAGTGCGCCAGGCAAAATTTGTCGGCGATTTCTCGCCCGTATAGAAGTTTGAAGGTCTTACAATATTCGCAACGAAAATTAGATATAACTACAGTGAATAACAGAATTATTCGGACACTTACCTAATATTCCAAATGTTTATGTGTATGTTACTAAACATGTTTGCAAAAACACAGAAATTACGCTTGCGGTTACGTCAAATAAACCAATTTGCATAATATGGACATAAAAAGAGCTTGCTAATGAAATGATATGTTAATATATTTATATAAAAATAAACAAATATACAATTTACTGCGTAACAAAAATATTCGGACAGTCCTGTTGGTCCTATTCTGTACACCCCTGTTGTTCACTTACATTACAAAGTAGGTGGAGGTACCGAGTTTCAATAATATGCGAGAATACTTAGTCTTACTTGTGCTGTCGTTTCAGCAAGACGGAACACAAAATGGGGCGTAAAGGTAAGCAAACAACATTTAATCAGAGGCAGTTAGTGATATTCCATTACGAAAAAGGGAAAACCATTCTAAACGTTGCAGATTTACTTCAGATGAAGAGAAGTACAGTGTCTGACATAATTCTCAGATATAAAAACGAAGACAGAATAGAACTGAGAAAGCAAACAGGTCGCCGAAAAGTCCTCACAGACAGAGAAGAATCTCTTATTATCAGACAGATTAAAAAGAATCCTCGTATAAGTGCCCCGAAGTTAGCTTCTGAAATTGAATCGGCTACGGGTAAAAAAGTGCATGCCCAAACAATTAAGAGGACAATTCATAAACGGGGCTACAACGGAAGAATAGCACGAAAAAAGCCTTATGTTTGTGAAAGGAACAGACGTAAACGACTTCAGTTTGCTAAGGAATATGAAAATAAAGGCGAAGATTGGTGGAAAAAGGCTCTTTTTTTCTGATGAGAGCAAATTCAATGTTTTTGGCAGCGATGGTAGACAAATAGTCAGGAGAAAGCCTAAGGAGGAAATGAAAACCAAGAATTTGCGAGCTACTGTTAAACACGATAGAGGAAATGTGATGATATGGGGGTGCATGCCAGCTTCTGGGGTTGGTGAATTGGTGTTCATGGGGGATATCATGAAGAAGGAAGACTATCTATACCTATACCTCCTGCAACATAATTGAGTGAAAAGTTCAGAAAAGCTTGGAATTGAAAAGGAATTTATGTTTTACCAGAACAACGATCCCAGCATAACTCCTATATTGTACAAGAATTTCTGCTCTACAAATGCCCTAAAGTGCTTCATCCACCTCCACAATCGCCGGATTTTAACCCTATTGAACATTTATGGGAAGAACTTGACAGGACGGTTGAATCAAGGCCTATTTCTTCTAAAGAAGAGCTAAAAGCAAGACTTCAAAAAGAATGGGAGAAAATTCCTATAGACATAACAAAAAAATTAGTACATAGCATGCCATGCCGTCTGAAAGAGGTTATTAAACAGAAGAGTGGTCCTACAAGGTACTAATAATAACGAACTGGAATAGTATTATTTGTTTTCAAAAAGTGTCCGAATATTTTTGTTAGTATTAGAAATCAAATGTTTTCCTTTATGTTTTAATAATTAGAAGAAAATTAAGTGAATTGGAATTGTTCTGTTGAAAATGTTTATATGAAATGGGATACTTTTAGGGAAAAAATAAGAAAAGCTTATTTTTATATATTCATATGTAAATATATGTCATTGAATTGTTAGTTGACGGATGTCCGAATATTTTTGTTACTCACTGTATGTATGTAATAATTAAATTCCCCTTAGTTCTTGGGACCTACTGCCTGCCCCATTTTATTTAGACCTATCTCTTCATATTGTGTAAGACACACGATTTAAAAATCTTGAAAATCAATTTCCTTTAGATCTCCATTTTGTGTTAAGTCAAATGATTTTAATGAATATTTTGTGAAAAATTATATTTCATTATCAGACAAATTGACACATAAATATTGAATATGATCAAAATATGTTCAACAGTTTAAGGAAAAATCACTACCTAAATACTAACACACAACACTTAGATCTAGGCCTACTATAAATGCAAAAAGCGCATATTTACACGAAATTGTTAAATTATATCTTTGCAACATTATGAAACACTTTAAGGTTGGTGATCAGAAGTTGATGGAATCCCCATTGAATTAGTGAAATGCTTGGGTGAAGACAATAAGGAAATTCTATCATTATGCAACGAAATACTGTATATGAGAATGGACTGAAGATTTTACGGAGACAGTGTTGCTCCCAATACCGAAGAAAAATAATGCCAAAAAATGTAACGAGTTCAGAACTATCAGTCTGATATCGCACTCGGCGAAATTCTCCTGCGAATAATGAATCGACGTTTATATTCTAAGATTGAAGAACAGTGTTGGAACAAGAGCAGTTTGGCTTCAGGAAGGGAAAAGGTACGAGAGATGCAATTGGATTGCTACGAACAATCGGCGAAAGATACCTAACTGAATAATTTGTGAACCTAGAGAAGACTTGTTGGCAGAGTGGATTGGAATAAACTGATGAGGATTATAAAGAAAATTGGTGTGGATTTGAAAGTGAGGAGGTTGTTCAGTAACCTTTATATGAAACGAGTCAAAGTAGGATAGGAAAAGAAATGTCAGAAGGAAGCGAAATGATAGGTTCTTATATGTGCAAAACAGACACTAAATACAGAAAGGCTGTACCCAGTCATTTTTTCTGTCGTGCTCTTACAGTATTCATTCTGCGTGGAGCAGAATTTAAGTCCTCACTCATTGATACATCCCACAAATAAGAAAGTTTCATTAATGATAAAAAAAACCGCGACTTGTACTCACTATAAACTGTGAACTATTCCTAGATATGAACTGCAACTAAACATCTGCTCGCAAACACGTCCAGACTTGCGTGTTTATAAGTGCAATGCCACGTGTTTTCATCTGGTTTGAAATAAAGAAAAAAACATGGGCATTTGTTAAAAAATCTTCAAAGAGATATTCGTAAACTGCTTGTAAATAGTTTTTATACAATTTAAACATTTATTATATATTTGTATGAGCGTTTGCGGGCATTGTGCTTGTGAACTAGACCGTATACGCCTTGCACAGTCACCGTGAAATTGTTCGCAATTTCTTTGGTAGTAACGTTAATTTCTAAAACCCGTTTAGTGGGGAAAATGTTTATAAAAATGTTGAATATAGAATACAACTTACCTGTGTCATAAGAATTCAAAGTGTACTTCTCCTGCTTCAATACATTTTTCACATCTCGGAAGATTGTTCTGAAATATTCGACTAATATCTTCTTGCGAAGTGTTTGAAATGACTTCTCGGATATTTTCTTCCTCTTCTTGCATAACTTAAAACTACAAAATCTCGCTGCAATATGCTGCATACCATTCTAAAACAATACATAATACTGTCCATCTGAGTGGTTATGTGACATCCCGCTTTCCCCTACTCGTTTCTGCTATCCCCTAGTGGCTAGTGGCTCGGCTGTTAGGCTCTTTTCCGAAAATATTTGCTGTACGGAATTCGAAGTCTACGTAGCATTATAGAATTGGAAGCATATGTAATATTATAGAATTGGAAGTCTACGTAATGTTATAGAATTGTTTCAAATAATTTAAATAAAAGTATGTCACTGACACGTAATTTCCCCTGTTTCGATGACCCGACGAAGTTATAATTATAATCATGATCGAGTTTATTAATTTAATTATGCAGTATTTAGGTATGACTATTATTATTACATAATTATTTTATTGGTGTGTTGGGAAGATAAAAATAATTGTCATTGTATTATATTAATTATGTATTATATTGTATTAATTACGTTTTGTTTATAGCAATATAGTAATTTTGTATCATACTGGTTGACTGGAAGAGAAGGGCATAACTCTGCCAGTTAAAATAAATTATTATTATTATTATTATTATTATTATTATTATTATTATTATTATTATTATTATTACGACATAACCACTCAGACGGACAAGTATACTACGCACGAATAAGTAATCCATCATTTAAAAAAATACACAATAACTTGCACTATACTATGTACGAATGAGTAATTCGTTTAGTGTTCTCAAACAATAAAATTAGAAAAAAAAACATGGCTTGCACTAAATTACGCACGAATAAGTGATCCATTCAGTAGTTCACAAGACTAGAATAAATTGCACGCATGTAACGTCCGACAAACGCCCTTGAAGTCGTATCTTATACGTTAGTTCTGACCATTAATTCTGTGTGAGGATAATTAATTGAAACAGAAATGTCTGGAACAGGTAACTAAGACAATAACATTGTATATCACGTTCCATACAGATGGCTGTTGTGTTAATTTAGACTGGATGTGGCTAAATACACTCATATAGTTCGGTTATGTGTGGGACGGTATCCATGGCAATAACAGAGATTCAGCTATCATATGACGAGGGCCATTGTACATACGGCAGAAAGCAATTTGCTTTGTGAATGCCACAGGATATCTACTGAAGAGGCTATGAAGAGCCTCGTTCCTATGTTTCTATAACGACGTGTTGTCGATGAGAGTGAGATTGGGGATCCACATCAAGGCTCCGGTATCATCCAGGAATTTTTACAGTGCAGAAACATCAATCATTGCATTTAATAAGCCGTAATTAGCCTACATGGTTTACATATTAATTTCGAACATGGGCACTGTGATATTACACGGTAATAGAATTTTTCAGACACTTGCCACCAGATCCGAGGTTCGATTTTCGAATCCTGCCAAGAGCAATGAAATTTCAAAGCCGATAAAAGTCCGTAGCACGGCTTCCTTCAGAAAAAATTCATGCCATAGATTCACGATACTTTAAAGTAACACAGTCTCCCAATTATAGGACCCCAGACAAAAAAACGGGGTGAACCGTAAGCCAAGTTGTTGTTTGTACTAAGACAGGTTTGAACGTCATAAGTAGACAGCGGAAAAAAAATCATTCGGATGAGAAGGTAACTACAACGCGAGTAGTTTGTCTCGTCAGAGGGTTGTTTACGTAAGCACAGCAGGCATACTAGAGGTGTGCGCAGGTAAGATGTAACTGGCTGTTTACCTTGGAACGCCATAATTTTTGTTTTGTTTGGGAAAATTTTCATATTGAAAATTTGTGCTATTATATTCAGATGATATATTGAATATTGCATCTCGTCTTCATTTGTAGCAAAAAGAACCTGATCGTCTGCATATAATAATGTAGCTAGAGTACAATCTCGGAAGAGCGGGATGTTTCCATGAATTGTTAGTCACCAATGTCTGATGATGGAATTGATGTACGAAATGGAAATATAAAAATTGGAGATTCATCCTTCGAAGAGGTGGAAAAATTCAAATATCTTGGAGCAACAGTAACAAATATAAATGACACTCGGGAGGAAATTAAACGCAGAATAAATATGGGAAATGCGTGTTATTATTCGGTTGAGAAGCTCTTATCATCCAGTCTGCTGTCCAAAAATCTGAAATTTATAAAACAGTTATATTACCGGTTATTCTGTATAGTTGTGAAACTTGGACTCTCACTCTGAGAGAGGAACATAGGTTAAGGATGTTTGAGAATAAGGTGCTTAGGAAAATATGTGGAGCTAAGCGGGATGAAGTTACAGGAGAATGGAGAAAGTTACACAACACAGAACTGCACGCATTGTATTCTTCACCTAACATAATTAGGAACTTAAAATCCAGACGTTTGAGATGGGCACGTATGGGCGAATCCAGAAATGCATATAGAGAGTTAGTTGGGAGACCGGAGGGAAAAAGACTTTTAGGGAAGCCGAGACGTAGATGGGAGGATAATATTAAAATGGATTTGAGGGAGGTGGGGTGTGATGATAGAGAGTGGATTAATCTTGCACAGGATAGGGACCGATGGCGGGCTTATGTGAGGGCGGCAATGAACCTTCGGGTTCCTTAAAAGCCATTTGTAAGTAAGTAAGTATTGAATAAAAGTGGTGAGAGGGGGCATCCTTGACGAACTCCACAGCTTATCGGTCTCCATTCGGTATGTTCTGATCCGATAATAATTTTGATAATATTGTGGTTATATAATTCGTAAATTTTTCTTATAATTGCGTTTGGAACTGAATCATCTGCCAAAATTTGAAAGAGCTTATTTCTGTCAACACGGTCGAAAGCTTTTTCGTAATCAATAAAAGCCAAGTGAGTTTCTTTATTAAATTTCCTATGTTTTTCGATCAAAATCTTCAAAGTAAAATATCCATCTACGCAAGCTCTGCCTTTCCGAAAACCGTTTTGTTCTTCACCAATGAGAGTTTTGTAGTGCGCTTCCAACTTAAGAGCTATTATTCTTGAGAAAATGTTGTATCCACTATTTAGGAGACTGATTCCTCTGTAGTTTGTGCAATCTTTTATGTTGCCTTTCTTGAAGATTGGGATGGTGACAGCTTTTTGCTATGATGTTGGTGGAGCCTCTCCTTCAAGAATTCTGTTCAAAAGATAAGACATTTTATTTTGAGAGACCTGTCAGCATATTTGAAAAGTTCTATAGGGAGTCCATCCTCACCTGTAGTTTTGTTATTTTTACAAGCTTTAAGGGCTATATTCAATTCATCTTCAGATATATAGCAAGGATCATACTTTACGATACTTTACCAACTCCAATATCAAATAAAAAATATATAACTTAAAATCTAAGCTTTATTAGATAACTTTTTTCACAACGATAAGAAAACAGAACTGAAAAATTACAGTTGCACATGTAATTTAACCTCGTTTACGAGTAGGGGAGACTGTTGTACCTTCAAGCATAGTGTACCTTTGAACATTTTGTGTTTTTTTTTTTTTTTTATTTTTTGCCACTACCTAGAGGACTCAAACTGAAGTAGATTGTAGGGAAAGCCGCTAAGTAGCTCTGGTCGTAGTTTCGGTTTGACTTATTACAAAGTGTGACTTCTGTAAACAAAGGATCTTTTTTAGTACCAAAAGTAAACATTTCGTTCATTAATATATGTTTTCTAACACAAAACCAGATTGTATTTGTTACTATCCATCAAGTACAGTGTGTTCCCTATCATCTGGTGAGTAATAACATATTTTAATTTCCATGATTTATCCGAATCTATAGTTTTGGGACCTATATTTGTTTAAACGTGGACCCTCTTGTACCTTTGAACACAAAACATCTTGTACTATGGAACATGTTCCAAGGTACACAATACTATCGGTTTTTGTTCTTCTTTTATTTTAAAATCATGTCACGAAGTAAGTCTGGAGTTAAGAGGCCCCCAATTGATCCGGATGCCTTGAAGAAAGCTGTTGAAGCAGTTCTTGCTCCTCCAGGAAATAAAATCTAAATCAGAGAAGCCTGCTGTGGTTTATGATGGCAAATACATTTTAAATATGATTGTCAGTTCTTACAGCTATATTCCCACTTATATTCCATGTGTTACAATTTACAAGAGGGTATGTTCCAAGGTACATGAACCTGTTGTACCTTTGAACGCATTACATATCCCTTCATTTTATTTTTTCCATCCTTAATAGATGTGTAGAACAGGAAAATACATACAGGAAGTTGTAAAGGAATCTTCAATAATTATTTCATGCATTTTTTCATTTAAAAATTTCATTTCCTAAAGTTAAAAATAATAAAATGTGAAAAGTGTTTAAAGGTACAACAGTCTCCCCTAATTATTTCTTGTTTGGAGGTGCAATTAAAGCCCGGTCCAGACGCAACAGTTTTCTTGATGTTTTACTTGCACATGCTATTAGTTGCAAGTAAGAAGGATCGTGTGGACCGTAAAACTTAGCGATTTTTAGAACTGAACGAAGACTGAACACTGAGTTGGAAGCACTTAGCTCTAAAAATCGCAAAGTTTTACGGTCCACACGCTCTTTCTTTCTTGTACGTGCAAGTAAAACGTCAAGCAAGCTGTTGCGTCTCGACCGGACTTGATAATGAAATATTTTTCCACATTTTCTGCGCTCATCGATTGCCTTCTGTCTGTAAGAATGTTCCTATAAATGAAAAACGACCTCTCAACTTCACACGAAGTCTAACTGGCGCGTATTTCAGATGAGAAATGAAACTCTGACGAATGTTATCAGGGAGCTGCACACACTCACCTTTAAGTGTTTTGCATACGGTGGAAAAAATAGTGTATCCTGGGTTCTTTTTCAATACACAACTAAATTTTACCGAAACACACTCACCGATTACTTCCAGCACAACCCTCAGTTGTCTTCAGTCTTCTTAGTAACTAAATCCCCTCCCAACTTCAACCGACATCAGTAGCTTCACTAGAATTATTATTTTTGTAGGACACTTAAGAAAATAGTTCTGGAATTTTATTTTAAATAATCATTGTTAACATGGAAAAATGTTAAAAGATCAATACTTGTTCATGTAAAAATTTACTTATACAAGGTGAAGGTGTTCAATGATTCTCCTTTTAAAGGACGAATTCTTAGCATAGTATGAATGGAGAAGTCCTCTACCATTTTGTTCCTTTACGATCAGATTTCCCAGCAATTATTTTACATGATGATTTTTAATCCCATGTCTTTCAAACACATTTAGAATCAGACAAATTATGAATGTCTTTCTTTATATTACAGTTCTCAGTTACAACAAATATTTTGCATAATAATTGTCACGTTTGTGGTTTAAAAGCATTGTGATACTTTAATTTTATTAATAAATCAGTTTAAGTAATGGATGTCTGGAAACGCTGTTAACGAAATGTAGAACTTACTTCATCCTAAGGCCTTTGTACCGCGGGGCGCAGGGGCAGTCATCTCGTGAAACAGATCTGATGTTGACACTGGGTACAGAACAACTTGAATAATTTCAACGGAAAAATTGTTCCGGGGCCGGTTATCGATCCCGGGACCTCTGGTTGAACGTACTAGCGCTCTACCAACTGAGCGACCCAGGAACTCCACCCGACACAGTCTCAATTTTTCCCCTTATATCAACACAACTCGAGTGGGCTGACAAGACGCCAGAGACCCACATCGAATGCACACAAACTCTGTATGACTTGGAATTGTGGTTAGGTTGTACAGAACAGCTCTCACTGTTGCGGAGAGGTGGTGTTTTCAGGCGTTGGTAAGTACTACTGAATTTATTGCGATGTTGCAATTATTTCTAAAAATAAATTCTATTTCCCACTAAATAAAAAGAAATAACGCAAAATGGCAAGAAAAATTATTTTGTGCGAGATCGCGTGTATTTGCTTGTTTTCCGCACAGAACCAATACACGGTAAGTGTGAAATACCACATTCAGTATTCCCAAAGTAACACACATAACAATTTCCCTCTTCTTACCGCTTAAGCGCGACATTCATTTTACTGCTTTAGGCTTTTAACATATTATTTTTAGAGACGTTTAACATAGTAATAATTATAAATTGGAAACTTACCACTGCAATTTCACCTAAATTGCAATGTTAATTATTGTTTTTAAATATTTGCAAAAATTAAGTAAAGTCTACTACTCCACGAAACTTCTTGCATTCCTGATACAAGTAACATTAAGGAAGCCGTGAAAAAATCAACGAGATTCCAGATGCCAATGTTATTACTGCAATATGTTATATAAATAATATTGTTAAAATATTAAAATGAAAAATAATCATTACATAACCTTACCGTTTGTTTTAAGTTCGCATTTATAGACTGGGGGAAAAAAAAATACAGACTTATATCACGGCCTGCTGGAATATAGTAAACACAGAAAACATTTTACAGCAACAATGTTGAAGAAAGATATTTTGGTGTTCCGAAGTTGGCGTCATTAAACAGAAACCAACATGGAGATTTCATTGCAACTAATTAGAAATTCGTCTTTCAGGTATGTAATAAACGATCTTCGCACAAAATAATGTACGATACACGAGCGGTATGTTTGTTTTCATGTTCTCGGAAATTAAAAAAGCTCAACTACGTTTCGCTTTTTCAATCTTTTCCTCGACCATGAAAACGTCAACATACCGCTCTTGTAACGTATATTACTATTTATTGTATCTTAAGGATTTACTCTGTGAAGTTACCGTCATTGAACAACTTTTGTGCGAGATCGTGCGTATTTGCTTGGTTTCCGCACAAAACCAATCCGCGGAAAGTCTAAAATTCCACATTCAGTATTCCCAATCTAACACACACAACAATTTCCCTCTTCTTACCGCTTAAGTGACATATTGATTTTACTGCTTTAGGCTTTTAACATATTATTTTTAGAGACGTTCAATATAGTAATAATTATAAATTGGAAACTTACCACTGCCATTTCACCTAAATTGCATTGTTAATGATTGTTTTTAAATATTTGCAAAAATTAAGTAAACTCTACAACTCCACTAAAGTTACTGCATTCGTGATGCAAGTAATATTAAGAAAGCTGTGAAAAAATCAACAAGATTCCAGACTCATCATGGCGGCTACTTTGAACGAAGGAGATGTGGATCTTGAAGTTGAAGAGGCTTGGGAACAAGGCTGTGCTTCTCTGGTTCCCCACAAATCCAGGACAAGGTATGAAAGAGCCTATAATATATTATATATATATATATATATATATATATATATATATATATTTCCATTTCTAAACATCTCCTTGACCAGCAAAATTAAACTTGCCGATGTTATTACTGCAATATGTTATATAAATAATATTGTTAAAATATTAAAATGAAAAATAAATCATTACATAACCTTACCGTTTGTTTTAAGTTCGCATTTATAGACTGGGGGAAAAAAAATACAGACTTATATCACGGCCTGCTGGAATATAGTAAACACAGAAAACATTTTACAGCAACAATGTTGAAGAAAGATATTTTGGTGTTCCGAAGTTGGCGTCATTAAACAGAAACCAACATGGAGATTTCATTGCAACTAATTAGAAATTCGTCTTTCAGGTATGTAATAAACGATCTTCGCACAAAATAATGTACGATACACGAGCAGTATGTTTTCTTTCAATTCTCGGAAATTAAAAAAGCTCAACTACATTTCGCTTTTTCAAACTTTTCCTCGAACATGAAAACTTCAACATACCGCTCTTGTAACGCATATTACAATTATATTATAAGCATTTAGAACTTAATTAGACATTGTCGTCTGTATTTCATTTGAACGAAAGGTAGTGGTAGTCGAAGTGTCAATATGATAAATAATTATTTCCAATTTTTCCTTAAGCTTCTCTCCTCAGAGAGAACCTAGTGACGCTACCGATGATGACGCATATTAAAGATGGGTTACATTCGATAGTGTTCGAGTGAAGGGGTTAAGTCATTTTTTGTGCAAATAGAGTTTTGTTCCTCCGGTGCATACACAAGTTATATTCTACAAGTGGGTATGCAAACAACAAAATAATACTAGTATTTAATGTGTATTATTTGTGTAGAAAAGTATTTCATTTATCTCAAAACTCATTTTTATAACTTGTCTCCCTTTACTCAAACACCATCGAATTATTCTTCCCAGGTGGTAAAAGAAATACTAAGGATCAGAGAGTGAATTGTGTAATGATTGATTATAAGATCTGAGGTAGGCTATATTTGTTGACGTCACATTCCAATATAACAACACAGCCATCCAAGATGGCATCTTTATTATCCGTTAGAAACTTAGCTAACTATCATTACAAACTGTTTTACATCAGTTTTAATCACCATCAGAGATAATTATGCATTCAAAACCACTACACCAGAGCTTAATTTGTTATCACATTTGTCTTGTACAAAATTACAATAATTAAGTACTGTCTAGATGTAAGATTACACATTTTGAAACATACATTGAAGATAATGATAGTCTTATATATTTTATTCAATGTAGGTAACACTCTTTTCTATGGTCTACTCTTTAAGAGAAGGTTGTATTTTCTGGCTTTGTAACATATTTATTGAACTTTACATATTCGCGTATTTGTTTAGTGGCTAAAATTTAAAGTACAAATGTAGTATTATTTTGAACATGTACTCTATTGAAAAATAAGTTGAAATTTACAAGATTATTCACGTGTTAATGTCAAACTTATAAGTCGAGATACCAGATTTTTATTTACTGCAAGTTAATATTACAACTATAATCGAATACATTTCGAACTGGCGGATCAAGGTCACGTTCAAACGTACAAATCATGCACGAGTCACTGAACTGAAAACTATGAACTGAAACACTGGTAATCCCGGCTGTCCCAGCTGATTGTAGTTGAGGAGAATGGTCCAGGAATGGGGTAAGCACGCGTAGAAAATACAGTCAATTGCTTGACCTTAATCCGCCAGTTGGAAATACATTGACAATAGCTATAGTTTATAAACCAGCAAGCAATACCCTCACTCTGGTATAAAATATTATGCCGCTGCGTTTGAAAGCAGTAGGCGATTGTAATGATTGACGCAAACGTGTTAGCGATATTCACTGTAATTGGTTACAGCTTCCGCTGACTAGAATTGTGGGTGGCTTTAGTGGGTTGTGTTCGCTTTTCAAACGCACGCGCTTCACTAGATGAATTCTCCACTCTGTGACCCAGCTCGCCTTTGTTAGTTTTCAGAATGTTGTGAAAAAGGTCTGAAAACGGTTCTAACCTAACCTACACACATCCACACAGGTATACTCGGTGTCATTTTTAACTTTTAGTACATTAAAGTCCGGCCTCTAATTCGATAACCAACAGTTCTGAAAATAAAAAATATATAATTCAGAAATGTTAGGCAAGGATATTTTGGATAACCTTTACAATATACTGCGAGTCCATTATGTAACTTATTCTGCTGTTAATAACACCACCATCTAATAAAGTGGAAAAATAGACATGAGAATTTTAATTATCGTATAAAATATGTAACAGATGAGATTCTTCAAGCTCATAATAACAGAAAACAATTAATAATAAAATATTCAATGAAAGTAATGAATTTGATGAGAAGGAGAAAGGGATATTTACGAAGAGAAATGCTTAAATGCAAACATGAGAATTTTCGCGTTCATATAGCAAAGAAAAAGAACGAAACGTGACTTTTATATTGCAATGATAGCATATTAACATGTTGTCGTTACCTTTCTTGTTACTGAATTAGAGGTTCGCGGTGTAAAAGCCTACTGAGGGCGCCTTAAAAAAAAAAAAAGTGAAACTGGGGTTCCCATGTCATAGATACGACAAGTAAAAGAACCCCGTGGCCACGGGATCCATTCAGCCTTCTGTTGAGTACCGGATCTTTCCCGGGTAAAGGCGGTCGGAGGTCATGAAAGAATGGAGCTCTACCTCTTTTTCACCCAATGTTAATGTGTAAAGCAGATATCTTTACCTTAAAAGAACCCTACCCGATAGAAAGTTTCAGGCGAAATTTATCGCACATATCTCGTCCAGGAAAGTATCACAGTGAATCTAATTGTTATGAGCTAATCTCATTCTCCACACCATAGCATCTCATGTATACACTAATTAATATTGGGATCATTAGCGTTGCTATAAGGCCATATTTTATCTAGGTTTAGTTAGGTCACAGCTTACATCAGTCCTTACCGATCTACAGACTAACGGTCCTACTAATAAAAACTCTTACACAGACGTTTAACTGTCTTATACTTACACAGCGAATAGCATGTCTATAAGTCGTGTGTAAATTCCTGACTAATAATCACTACGTATGTTGTGTATAACAACATAACAGTTGCACAGCTGTCATATTTTCGTCATTATTTTATTACGAAAGGTAACTGAATGACTGCGATTCCATATTGCATCCGATAGTGTGCTGCGCAAAGTATCGATAGTACAACTGAGCCTGATCGATTACCACGCTTTATTTTCAACAAAGAGAACAGCTACAGCAATATCATTCTAATTATTCCGTGTTCTTTGTTTTGTTCTTCTGTGGTTACAAGGCAACCATCATCGTAAAATGACAATCGATAAGAACAGCTGTTAAAGGTTGCCATTTTTTCTTTATATACAACATTTAAACAGGAAGTTTCATGTGTATAACTACTTCGAAGCAATTCCCTTGTATAGTTACACGCTGCTTATACATCCATCGCTTATGCATGGTTTATTAGTAACGTTTTCTCTTCCAACTCTGCATAAATCTCGTATAAAATTATACATGGTTTATAAGTAAGACCGTAATACTAAGAAATTTCAATTACTTAAATACTTTAAAGAGAATCATTACAAAAAGTGACGCTTTGTTACATCAACGCGAAAAATTTCAAGCCTCATTTACGAAACATTATAAGAAAATGTTAATTTCTCATTCATGCATCACGATAAATATGTTATAACATTTTCACTTAATTTCATCATAACATAGGCCTATTTTACTCGCAAGTATGAAACATTTCTTCCAGTTCTTGATAAGTTATATTATGTGCTATCACGAAAATTCTCATGCCTCAGTTTCAGCAGTCTCCGAAACACTCATTCTGCGCATGGAAAATACATTTCTTTCGTGCAAGAAGAATATTATAATCTCTCGACGAATCGTGAAGTTTTTTCCATTAGTAAAGGATTCAGCAATCAGGAAAATAAATGTAATTAACAAATAATTTAATAATGTGTAAGAAGTTTCAAGCTCAAAGATAAAAAACCTTCTCTCAAAGAAAATCAAGTCACTACTAGATGACATTGAAAACACTCACACATTATAGTGACGTATTCACTCATCTCACATGTCGAGAACCACAAATTAAGCGCTGACGGGTTGTGTAAAGTCGATGCACAACCTTCCACCACACTCACGAGTACAGGAAGGGTTACGTTGCATGCAATAAGGAAATATTGTACAAAAGGTGAAAATCTTGGCAGGTAGACAATTAAGACTGAAATAATATGTTAACTAATACCCCACGCTCAAGTTTCGTATAAAATTGTTTCGTGGAAACGTCCCTCGGGAAGAAAATTACACGTACTTCATTTAATTGTATAATAGTCACAGAATAATTTATTATACCCGGTCTAAATCTTCAATGCATACTTATGTTAAGTTGTTTTAACTTGAGGACTATAACAGTCTGGTTTAGAATTTTATCAACGTTCACTTTCTCATATGTTATTATGAAAGAAGCTATGGCAATACAATGTCTACTGTCTGAACGCCAGCTCTGAAACCGCAGCAGGAAAGCGGCGTGTAACCTGACAGGCTGTACTATACTTGATCAGGCACGTATCCCCGCTCCCCACTTCCTCATATGGCGCGGTTTCAGACCTGGCGCTCAAACAGTATGTTGTGTCTTACTTTTGTAGAAGTTAATTTTCGTTGGCTTCTTTTTATATATGACCAACTCTGAAGTCTTCGCCACTGGACAGATTTAATTAATGATGGCAATTGTATGATATGGTCTCACTCGTAAGTATTGGTGATTGTAATTACATAAAATTTCAGGCACAAAAATACACGTATTTTATTCGAATCTAACAGTATTATTTAAATCTAACGCAGAGAAGAATTGATTGTATGAGACTGCATAGTCAATTTATTAGTTGATAATTGACTTCCGAAATCATTGTACAGCCTCAGAAACAACATTTGGATGCGCAGTATGTTATAACTGGAACTTGGTGACCCAAATTTTGTTTCTGTGTCTGTACAAGACATTCACCATATTATCAATGTATGCAAAACTTGTTTGTCGTGGTATTATTGATGAATACAACATGTATACTCTATTTTTTTTCATGGAGTGCAGTTTCATAGAAAGGACTTTGCCGACAGATCTTCTACTGCCCCCTACTAATTGGTTGTCATAAATAAATGTCTTCTTTACGGCGACGGAAATCTTGTCTTCTCCTGTCAATAACCAATCACAATCCTTGCTCAGAAGAATTGACAGGCTCTGGTCAAATCCACGTGGAGGCAGAGTTGCTACATCTTTTCCGAATTCCAGAATCCCGTCAGTCTCATTTCGAGGGTCACCAGGATTGTGGCAACTGTGCAATGTTGGGACGAGGGGACAGGATGGAATTGTCAGAGTTGTTTGTGTAGGAAGTCATAAATCTGTAAGTGGGTGTTCAAAGGAGCCACCGAACTTCACTCCTTGAAATAAAATAGAGTATACACCTGCATTTGCTAATGTAATATCTTAATTAATGTTTGATTAAAACATTTCTGCAAAGTTACACTTCTTGATCTTGACTGGATGCCCACAACAGTTGAGGTGCACGCTATTAATGCTGCGGGAGGAATCATAATCCCCAGCTGAATAGGAAAGTGAATTTTATTTATCTGCCAACAGAGTAAAATGTGCAATTAATGGAGTTCACCGACTGAGAAGATCCGTATACACCGTCTATAGGGTAACAGATTGCTACATTACAATCAAGTGACGAGATTTGATCCAGTAGGTTTGTCGTGAGAAAGTAACCGTGAGAAAAGCCTTCTATTGCGCTCTATTGCCTCATACAATCCCACCGACTCGGAATATGTCTTGTAGTTACATAAATAATTATTGCTACCACAGAATGTTGCGGGCTGCATAAATCTTTACAAAAATATTTACCAAGTCTCAGTTAAATTGTTATCCAGGCTAGAAAGACTCCAGAGTTATGCTGGGTATTCTTGGACCCTATTCAACTATGGTCCCATCATAAGATTAATGTAATGTCGACCTGCCAAGCTTCTAGATGTTCATTTTGGCAAGGACATATCAAGAAAGAGGGCCTCGAGAGATCTTTACTGAAACATGTTACATTTAATGTTGAATGTGTTCGGAGTATTTTTAATTGGCATTTATATTGATAGCACGTCATGACATAAAAACAGGAAGCACAGTCGTTTACAAAGATGAATATAAAGTCCATTATTTCTGAAAATGTATAGTCTCTTTCTTGGCCCCCTCCAAGACAAAAATCCTGGATACATCTTTGATTTATGAAGCTCGTCACAGAGATTTCACATAATGTAGTGAGTGACCAATTATCCCCCTTAAAATATCGTTTGTTGTATGCCTCATACAACTACACAATTCACATACCTACGGACAATAAAATCTGAAGAACCCGTTCACTACAATCACTAAAGTTATTTTTAATTTTTCATATTTTAAAATATGACTACATGCATGAAAAACCAACACAATGAAATCTGATTTAATAATCTTAAAAATATTCCCCTCGGAAACCTCATTGAACATAGCAAATGTGTAAATACTACAGAGGAAAAGTGACCAACAGAAAGCTAGCTGCCACAGTCAACTTTAAGAAATAAAAACTGATTTGAAAAATAGCGTAAAATGTCCTGCTGTATTAGTCAGTGAAAAACCATTCTACTTGAATAATTTGCATAATATAGATCACTGTTCTTTAACAGAAAACCACAATTCAAGTCAGAGTTTGTGTGAACTCAATGTTGGGTCTTTGACGTCTTACAGAGATTCTATGAATTCCCTGTCACTTCTTGCTTTAGGTATAGCTTACAGCAGTAAAATTGTGGAAATATTCAACATTTTTTTCCTCCATTACTATATCTTGTACAATAATGAAAATTAGTATGTGTAAAACACTGTCCTTTTGCTATATGAAAAAATATTTTTATGATTTAAAAAATTATTTACATTTTTTTTTCAAAATTCAGTTCACTGTGCAGTGATGAAGCACTTCCCACATAACTAAAAAACTACCCAATATTCTGTGATACAATTTTTTTGTCACATCTACAATATGATGCAAGATCACTTCCCTACCTTTGATAGATTGCCTGATAAAAATAAATTCATTTAAAAAATGGCCAAATATCAGTATTTTCTTCTAACACAAAATAAAAAAAATATTATTTATTAAGTAATGTAGTTAAAAGAGCGTGATATTGTAAACATGAGTTTCAGCAATAAAATAAAAGAGAGAGAACATGAAAAAGTTAACAAGTTTATGATTTATAAGGGAAACGCTTCATCACTGCACAGTGAACTGCCACCATTTTGAATTATGAAAATAAATAAATAAATAAATATTTTTTAAATCGTAAAAATATATTTTTTTATATAGCAGAATGATAGTGTTTTACACACACCAATTTTCATTATTGTACAAGATACAATAATGGAGGAAATAAATGTTGAATATTTCTAAAAATTTTACTGCTTTAAGCAGTACCTAACCCCTTAAAAGGAAAACACTTTCATTACATTATTAAAACTAAAAGTCACAGCTACTTTCAAGCAAATTTCTTTTACATTATCCATTTTGGTGATAAAGGAAAGAAAATATTGCAACCTCTCTCTGTAGTTTTAAATATATATATATTTTTTTAGCTAAAATAGCTTTAAGGATAACGGAAGTTATTTTCAAATATATTTTTTATGCTATAACATTATTATCGATAGATAAAAGTGTTTCAATAAAAGTGAAATTAATTTAAATAAAATTAGAATGAATTATAATAATGAAATAATTTTATTATATTAACGTTTTGTACACCCCTACTCATGTACGTCGTCAGCGCAGTCTCCGGCACGAACAGTAAACAAAAGATCGTCTGATTATCCAGGATTTCTTTCACGTTTGCGATCTGCAAACATTTGCATCTGTATCCTCGATTACCTTCTGCCTACAAACAAGCAAGCACGTCAGCTTGCGAGGGTGCATTTTGAAACTGTAATAAGTTACATCTCGTGAGAAGGTCCCTGTTTGTGAACGCTGTCTCGTATTCCATTATGTCACATTGTTGGATGGATTACAAGTTTTCTGCATCTGGCCAGCTCATCGCGGATTGAAATCGAGTACTGGAGTGAAGAGGTAGAAATATCGCTTCCCGACTACGTGAGCGCGTACTGAAGCACCCATTCCTACTGCGATACTCAGATCAAATCCAAGTAGAACCAAGATAATCGCTAAGAAACAAAAGACAAATATTACCCGTCTACTCCTTTTACATCCAGGGATATTAAAATCGATCCTTCCAAGATTCTAAGGAAGAAATTCCCCTTGAAAATTCGTATATGGAAAGCTTAAAACAATAATTCTCCCTACACGAACTGTAAAGAAAAAGAAAACAATTTATTTTCAGAACCAGCGTAAAACCTGTTATTTGGTTACCTTTTTTTCTTTTAGCAAACAGAAGTACAAATGCTTGATCCAGCTTTCCACAATACTTCATTTTTCAAAAGTTATACCTGCGGATTAAAAATAGGTTCCCTAAACATCCTTTCTTTGACCTAACTCATACTGATATATTATTAGCAGATTGTACAACTTTTTGTCTTGCCACACAGGAGGTGAGTTTCGATCACAGACACGTATAGATAAGTTACAGAGTTTTAATGACATCCTGGAAAGAATAATATTATATTTTCAGGAGTGACAATATTACTGTAAAGTACTGCGTATGTTTCGTAATCTCATTAACCACTGAATTTTGCAGGGCTAGTGGCGGATTCGACTATGTAATCTTATTGTACTTCTGCCAAATGCATAAAAAACATATTTGACAGAGTTTTCCTTGTTTTAGTATCTATTTATGTCATAATGACATGTAAAGGTTGCACGATGAGAAGCTAATGTTTTCTGCTGCAGTAGTCGTTAGCGTCGCGTTGTTCAGTACAACGATACAACACAGACTGACCCATTATCTCTCCTTTTTTCCCGCTAGCGATGACACTGGACTCATGCATATCAAGAACGCTTACACAAACATTAGACATTAACAGGCTAATGCCTGGTTTGCTCATCATATTTTTGTTTAATTTAATTTATATGATGAAAGAGTAATGGAATGGAGAAAAATTCTCTCCGGCACCGGGATATGAACCCGGGTTTTCAGCTCTACGTGCTGATGCTTTATCCACTAAGCCACACCGGATACCCATCTTGGTGTCGGACAGAATCGTCTCAGTTTAAGTTCCAACTCTTGGGTTCCCTCTAGTGGCCGCCCTCTGCACTACGTCAAAGATGTCTATGAACGTAGGAATGAAGTCCACACATGTGCTGAGGTGCACTCGTTATGAGTGACTAGTTGGCCGGGATCCGACGGAATAAGCGCCGTCTATGTCATATATATTATTTTAATGTACCGAAGTACGTGGATGACGCAGAATATCTGCATGGAAATATCATATGTACTTCGGTACATTAAAATAATATATATATATAATTTAATTTAGTTCAGTTTCCATTAAATTATAAAGACTGTGACTAGTACTCTGGAAGCACTTTCGCTTGTGCATGAATAGTTGATAATATGTCGTTTTAGGTTTGTGTTTTGTGATTTTTAGTTTTGTTTGTTAAGAACGAAATATAATACGTTATGATTCGTAGAGCTGTTCAATAGTATATTAAAAATAGAAATAGGTAAGTCGAAGACAAAAGTAAAAATAACAAAGGTTCTTAGTCGACTGGGCTTACTTGATAACATAATTCATTAAATGAACATTATTAATAAACAGTTATTTCAAATATTTTGTGCAATGTAAAGTGAAAAATATAATTTATTTGCTTATTTTTGAAACTTTTATTCTCATAACTTTTTGCATTGTTCGTTGTCACTTGAAAATTTAGTACGGCACTAAATTTTACTTTTTATGATGTTTTGTATTTTAATCTTTCCAGTTTCTTCTTCTTCTCCTTCTTGTTAACAGAAAAATTTCCGATCATTATTAATTTTACTGAACACTTTCCAATGCTAAGATTACTATCTTTAAGAATAGTATAAATTCGCTTATTTGTAGTATACAAATTTCAATTACAGCACGGACTGTCTTTTTGGTCGCTGTTCATACATGCGCAGCTGTACAATGGACAGACGGCGAAAATAAACTTGCTGCGCATGCTGAAACGTAAGAGCGCGGTGTTTATGTTATAGTTGGGTTGATGTATCTTGAGCTCTCCAATCAGTGCTTAGAAGTCAAGGTTTTGTAATATTATTGGCTCATGACTTCCATAGCTTTGTTGCCAGTTTTCATTCCACATTTCGAACGAGAGAGAGCGTGCTCTTTTTTGTTAGCTAAGGTCTACTGCGTAGAGCGGTACTTGAATGGGGCATTGTCCATGACAATGATGGAGCTGGCAGTTACCAAATCCATGTTTTCGTCACCAGCATTATTAGAATTCTCTTTTGTTATTCATACAAGACAAACACGTATCCCCAGAGCTTCTGCCGAGTATTGAACTGCTGTATCTCAACAAATAACAGAGGTCCTTCATTCATTTCGCTTGAAAATATGTTCTTAGCTTTGGCAAGCTCTCTCACTTATGAAGAACAGGCCGCATCTCTCGCCACTAGCCAATAAGTTGTGTATTTGACTTTTGAAACAAAGAATACTAGAAATTCTCAGTATACTAACGATGCCACAGTGTGTATGACACATCACGACGCTCGCTGCGACAGAGCTCAAGATAGAGCGACACCGCTATAATCATAGACACTATAGATTAAATTGAACTTATATGATAATAGAAAATAACTGTTGAATTTTCATACATTTTTCATTTTAAAATTAAAAGAAAAATCAATAGTTATGAATAATCATTTCATTTTTATAATTGAAGGCCTCTGGTGTAAATAATGATAACTAGGGCTAAGAATTGTATGCCGTTACATTGCGCTTCATGCGCCTCTCACTTTAGGTACCAGTACGTAATTGTGTTGGGATGAGGGATTTAAGTGTGTTTCGTTCAGCAGTGAACTTTAGTTGATCGGTTACATTACGACCGAATACTGCTATTCGTAACAGGCAACATTCAGCGTCCTGTAAAGCAGAATAATAGCAAGATGCCGAGGACGAAATTTGTGACTTAATTTCAAATGAGGAAATTTGTAATAATGATACAGATTTTGAGGTAAATAATGCTTGTATAAAATATTTCAAATATTTCCCCATTGTTTCTGCAGAAGTCGAAGTTTCTCTAGATAAGATATAGTAAAAGGCAATCATTCTCCTTTGAAAATGTGGTTTGTTATTTACTGCAACAATAAATGAAATGAAAAAATATGTAAAACAAAAACATAATACACTATCATATTATTAACAAAGTGAAATAATAAGGCTGATACTTGTCAATGTCATATTAGGTGTATTTTCTACAGACATAAAATAGCATGTAGTAAATGATATTGTGACGAACCGAATATTTGGAACACGAAATAGGAAAAAAATGTAGCAAACAAGATGAAAAACTACTGGATAAACATGATGGATATTTAACTCTATGTAAAATTTGTGACAATTTCAAATAAGGAAATTTATTATAATGATAGGTACAGATTTTGAGATAGATAATGCTTGTGTAAAATATTTCAAATATGCCATTGTTTCTGCAGAAGTGGAACGAAGTTTTTCTAGGTGTAAGGCTGCGTTTTCTAGCAACAGGCAACCATTCTCATTTGAAAATTTTTAAATGTGGTTTGTTATTCACTGCAATGAAAAATTATGTAAAACAAAAACGTAATACACTATCATAATAACATTGTGAAATAATAAGGCTGATACATGTCAAAGTTATATTAGATGTATGTTCTACAGACAGAAAATAAAATGTCTTTAAAATAGTGTAATTTTCTTTAACAAAGAAAATGATGTCTTTAAATTTTTTTAGCAGATAGTTGTGTTTCAAAGTCAAAGGAGTGGCTTTCAACCACACAAATGCTGAGGACTAGCTTACCGTGATGATAAGCTTGAGTTCAAACGAGCGAAAGACACTGCGCTAACTCACCCCAACTCTGAGACGTACTCAAAGAGGCGCACGAAGCGCACTGGTAGTATAACGGCATATATTTCTCAGGCCTAATGATAACTTACAACGTATAGGTACGTACATCACACAGTTTCTACATTTCACTGCAAATACAAAAAAAGTAGTAATATTTTTCAAATAGTACATTCATACCGTCTGTTAACCTATTAACGTAATTCTTCAATCGACTGAGAAATAATGTAGTTTACAGACAGTTTATAACCACACAAGTAGAAGTATCAATTTTGAGGGTTATCACTTTTGACTCCCAAGGTCTTAAATTTTTAGTGGATAGAATTTGTTACTGTATGAAACTATATGGTGCACTTCATGCGCGAACAGTGAGATCCACCGACCAAAGTGATCGTCCTGCTGTTAACCATCTATAGGCCTATCTATGAACAGGTATTTCACGAATGGATAAATACAGAATGCATATACAAACCACTTTCTCTTTTCTTAGAAATGACTGGGATAATTGGTCACATATTATGATGAGCACACTGTTACAGAGATGATGTGTTACGTAGAAAAACACACAACACAAATATTTTATTTGTTTGGTCCAATAACGCAGTTCACAATAAGAGACATTAGAGCCTCATTTTCATCCTGCCTACTTCCATACTCAAGTCATCCTATCATACGGAGCGAACAGAATCCGACCTTATGAGTTCAGATTCTTCGTCATAATCGCCAAAAAAGTAGGCAGAGGCGCAATTGGTTATACACCAATATGCGCCGCGTTAAAAAGAAATATTTCACACGCACAAAGTCCTACATCAGTTCATCATTTTGAAACTATTAACTTAACAGGTTGCACACACTGGAAGAAAACTTGCAACAATCACGTTCTGCTTTAGAACGCAGTCAGAGCACGGTTGTCGTTCGATAGTACAGTCAACAGTTACATTATGAAAGCTAACCTTACGGTTATCAACATCCCTATAACAGCAATTTTATTCTACAAGGAAAGAGATCCTTGTGAAAGAGACAGTCCTTAAATATTTCACACGTTATACTACTTCGTACTTTATCCGAAATCTGAACTGTATGAAGATCAGTTACAACACTGAATTGACGATCATTTTAAAGATTCGTTCCTTTATCTCACAGTCCAATACACATACTGTACAAGGAGAGAGAGCTCAGAGCTAAGAAGTTAGTTGTCCTTTTCGTCACACTCTGAGCTTCTCTCAATTTCTTTGCAGGATTCCTTATGCACCGACGTCAAGGGTTAGCAACGGAATTTAATTTCCATTTCGATTTAAGCTGGTTACCACACACACAAGCATATCACCAGATCGAAAAAAATGCCAACATAACTCAATGTGTTGGACAGTGCTTTAGGTAATTTGAAATTAATTAAGTTGCATTATAATTCATTAATGCAAATAAGAGGCAAGGAAATTGAGATTTAAAATGTCATTACAATTTAGTTTGCTTCAAATTTAGTTATGGAAACCACTTTCTAAACGACATTTCATACAAGTTGAGAGGATGCGAAGGCATTTCTTACCCCTTCTTCTTGCCCTGAGACGGTCAGTATAACAGACCGGTAGCTGTTACCTCTTATACCTGCACCCCCCAAGTTGTACACATAAGAAAATAAAATATTAAATAAAGTACATAAACGGATATAAAATACAGTGACATAGATGTTTGACAATTACATGTTTCAGTATATTTTAGTGTCGTTTTTACAAAATTTTCAACTAATAATTAATTAAATAAAGGGATGCTAGTTTGTATTATGAAGTCAGGGGGGAGTGACACAGTGCAGATTGTTCCGCCGTTTATGCTGTAGAGTAGCAACTAACAGTGAAGAAAACATTATCTTCTGCTGTCGGTAGCTTTTTAATGTGCCAGTTGATATAAACAACAATAAAATGAAATATAAACGCTTAGTATAGATTCTCGAAATATAGATTAGCGGTAAACGTTTTCAATAATAAGAATTTTCACTATGTTCAAAGTCAATTAGTCGAACGTTAGTAAGATGGACAGTAGCATCTTCCCCTTCACGGATGGTAAAGAGTGTGAGTAGAGGGAAGGCCTATCAACCAAACTGAAATGGGTGTGCAGGAATACAGAACAGGCGAGAGAGGGGTGGAAAGCATGGGGAAAGCGTTGGTTCCCCGTCCACAGTCCATCGGCGTTGAATGACATCACTGTGACCCGTACGCAATCACATAACACAGACACTGAATATAAATCCTCTCCCCTACCAAGTCAATGACGCGGGGGTGGAAGGAAGGGATGAGTGACGTATTCCGATGAGTGACGCAACACCACAATTGGCACCCAGTTCTGCAAGCCTGTTCTAGTGTTAAATTGAAACCAAGTTGCTAAATTACCTCAGTTGACTAGTTTCGACTTCCCTAGTTCTGGAGATGACTAACAGTAAAGTCAAAACTAGTCAACTAAGGTAATTTACCAACTTAGTTCTGAAGTTGACTAACTGTGAAGTCAGAACTACAGTAGTGAAGGTAATTTACCAATTTAGATTCAATTTAACATTAAAAAGTGGTTTCTGTAAGTAAATCTTAAGTGATATATGTAAACTGTAAAAAATATATAATGAAAACATATAATTTAGTTTGCGTTAAAGTACGTTCGTCTGTAAACATGTTGTTTATTATTAATCGCATAGATGTTCGTATTAAACACGTCTTTAAGGATTGAACATACATCAGACTGACATCTCTAACTTTAAGTAAGAAGTTACTTTAACAAAAGAAAAAATTGTAAAAATCAAATTTGTGAACATATTTCGCTAATAAAATAACTGAAGAAATTAATTGTTACGTTGTTGTCTAAGGAGAAATAAATAAATAAATAAATAAATAAATAAATAAATAAATAAATAAATAAATAATAATAATAATAATAATAATAATAATAATAATAATAATAATAATAATAATATAAAACCTTTTAAACATATGTGAAATAATAAAGAATAGTAAGAAAAACAAAGAGGGACAGTAGAATACGAAATGAGAGAATTAGAGAGGAATTAAAGTAGAAATCAGTGGAAGAGAAGTTAAGAAGAAAACAATTAAAGTTGTATGGACACATGGTGCGAATAGGAGGAGAAATAAAACCAAAGCAAGTACTGCAGGCGCTGACGGAAGGGAGAAGAGGAAAGGGAAGACTAAGGACGAAGTATATTATGGATAATATCGAGATGATGGCAATAAAAAGGAGAGAAAGGAATTGGGAACTGAGAAGAATGGCGAGGGAAAGAGAGGAATGGAGGAGATGGATCGAGGAAGAATCGACGCCGTGAGGCAAAAGAGAAAGAGGAAGAAGAAGTGAAACAATCAGATAATGAGATACAAAGCAAAAAAAAGTAGATTAAAATAAAATGTCATAGAATTATGTCAGTTCCAGTACCCGTGAAGCGAAACTTAGATTAATAAATAAATTCATCAAAACAAAATGCAAATATATGAAATAAGATTCCTATGTCAGTGTAAGTTTAACATGACAAGAAATAAGATCAGAAAATTGGACATACCTGTATTATAAGAAGAGTAGAATAAATAAAGGAAACTGAAAAAGAAAACACAAGTTCAGGTTGGATAACTCAATTCCAAAATAAGGCCATTACTACAGGTGTACAAGATAGGAAATAACCTGCACCACAGTCTACTTATCGGTACTGCGCAGGACGCAGTGTTGGGGATCAATTGTTAATATCTACACAAAGTTTCGTATGAAGTAACCTTTGTAATTGTAGATTGAGCTTTGTACTTGTATGCACAGTAAAATATGTAATACTTCGGCATATTCTACATAGGCCTAGAAGATGGTAAAGTTTTGTCTCTTTGAAATTTGGGTAGGGCGGATATAACAGAGCATTCAGCACCACAACTTCCATGTATGACAATTAAAATTTAAATTGTCGCCAGACAGGATAAAGCCGAAACCGAAACGTGAGCAGGCTGTTTATATTCTAGCCTGTAACAGATTGGCCATCCCTATGTTAAAAATGGCAACGTGAAAGAGAACGGTCGCTACGCTTCGCCATTGAATAACAATGAACTTTCGGTAACAACCGCTAGATGGAAGAATAGCTGTATGCTATCAGTGAGCTCTACACTAAACTGGAGGCACCACTGCAATGCTCTTTCCTGTCTGAAAACGTGACTGCTGGCGAGGGTATTGCTCTCTCTTTTAATGGGTCTTCGCGAGGTTGATGTTGCACATGCGCAGTAAGCAATAAAAATACCGTTATTGTGTACGATAGCATTCACTGCAAGAGAGACAAGGACAACACTATGTTCGAAAGAGATAGCAATACTCTCAGGCGCTCAGCATTCGGTCACACTTTTAAAGCATTGAGTTGTGCCTCCAGTTTAGTATAGAGCTCGCTGACGCTATTCAGTGAGCTCTGAGCTCATTGATGCTATTATTCCATGGCAGCTCGCCAGCTCAGGGTTATAACGTGACTTCTTTTGCAGTCGTTAGATGGCAACATACAGAAATTGGTAAAAGTTGTTATCTTGACAGGCTGATCAATCTGTTATATTTGATCAGAGATTATAGTTTTCTTGTATTTTTATTTGGTTATTTAACGATGCTGTATCAAATACTAGGTTATTTAGCGTCGATGAGATATGGCATTTGGCGAGATGAGGCCGAGGATTCGCCGTAGATTACCTGGCATTCACCAGTTGGCTGTTAACCGATATATTTAAGTAAAACGAAAATAATAAAAATCGCGCAATAATCCATGTCGATGCTCATCGGTGCATTAAGGAATGGAGTTACGACAGGCTTTTATCACTCTGTTTTCTCCCGAGAATGTGCCGTATTTTATTCATCGTCGTCTTCGTCTACAAGACGAACAGGTTCTCGCAGGAACGGGACTTGCGCTTGATCCCCAGGAGGTGCTTCAGGATCCTGCGCCCGCTGCCGATGCGCACCTTCTGCTTCTTCTTCTTCTTGCAGAACTTGTCGCGGTCTCGCCGCGGATTCAGCTGCACTTGCGCCAGGACGCCGACGAGCAGCTCGTCCACGTTGTGATCCAAGCCACTAGATGTCTCTATGAACTTGCAGCCACAGCTGTTCGCAAGCTTGCGGCCAACTGCACAAAAAAACAATACAGCATTTGAAGAACCTCACTGAATAAAAGCGTCCCCTGTATCAAAGTATACAACTTGCCTGTTAAATTAAGAGTCTAAATTTATTAGTAGGAAAATAGAGCATAAATGAATAAGTTTTATTACACATTTTCAGTATAGTGCTCCTTCCCAATCCATGTTCATTTAACCTTGGCATTATTCATACAAGCTGAATGTCATGCAATAAAACACCTTTCATGTAACTAATAACACTCATAGAGGGAATTCATATGCAAGAAGATTTAGAATAAGAGTGAAATATTTTATTACAATACAGGTAACACATACACACATATTTTGAGATAGAGAATGAGTGGTTAAGGAAGCCCCAGTTTCTCGAGAAAGCTAATTAAAATTTGGATATGCACTGAAAGATATGAAACACCTCTTGCAGTTTGACCTTCATTTTATTAGCTGATTTATTATTGTCTTTCTGCTGTTACACGTTCTCAAAAGCTTGAAGAACTCCAAGAAAAATCCTCAGGAACCTTAGTTTTGTTCACTTCAAATACAATATCACCATTATCGGTATTCGAACCCTGGTCCGCAGCCATTGTTCGCCAGTGCTCTACCAACTGACAAGCAAACATTCTCAAGCGGGCAGATAATTTTTTTTCTTCCAACATGCTAATAATATCAAGACAAGTGCTTGTACAGATTTTGGCCATTCGAGCGCAATTGTTAGGGCCGAAAAATTTATTGGAACAGATACAACAACTCTTGAGCTATTTTAAAACATATTCCCCACTGGAATTGAGACATTTGTCATACCATGAGATCGACAGAGAGGTGCAAACGGCTGTCACAGACTGATTCCGATCCCAGGCGGGAGACTTCTACGACACAGGGATACAAAAGTTTATCCCATGGTATGAAAAAGTCTCAATTCCTGTGGGGAATATGTTGAAAAATAGCTCAACAATTGCTGTTTCAATCAATTTTTCCAATGAAATTGTGTTTTCTTTCTGTAGACGGCCCCAGGAAAACTTTTATTTTTTTTACGGCCCTCGTAATTGCTCTCGAGTGGCCAAAATTTGTATAAGCACTTATTTTGACATTATTAACATGGTGGAAGAAAAAAAATAACTTTTTTATTTGTCTTCAAAAGAATGTTAGCTTGTGAGCTGTGAAAGCAGCATTCTCTCACCTTTAGAGGATGTACATTCCGCATTCTTGCAATGGAATAATTATAGGACATTCTCCATCGGTATACAGGGAGAACCGTAAGTAATGTCATTAATTTCAGGGGGTTATTCTTTGGTATATTTCAAACAAGAAAGTTTAATACAATTTTGCTCGTTATTGCTTCCTTTTCTATATAAAAATAGCTTTATATGACACACTTCATAGCGTGTTTTGGGAAAGCCGCATTGATTTAATTCCCAATATGCTCAGTCAATTTAAAAGAGCAGTGTATTATGATGATAAATGATTGAAAAAATTTTAGTTTTGTCCTTTAAATGTGCAGAAATTTGATCCGAACCAATTTAACTTTTCATTCTGAAAAAGAAATTCAAAATGTTACATTTGTTCGGGTCAAATTTCTGCACATTGAAAGGACGAAACTAAAATTCTTTGAATAATTTACTATCACAATACATTGTCCTCTTAAATTGACTGAGTGTATGGAGAATTAAATCAATGGCTTTCCCAAAACACGCTATGAAATGTTTCATATAAAACAATTTATATCTCGAAAAGGAAGGAAAAACGAGCAAAATTGTATTAAACTTTTTTGTTTGAAATATCTCAAGGAATAACTCTCTGAATTAATAACATTACTTACGGTTCACCCTATACACAATTCTAAGGAATAAAACAGAGGAAGTTGGCTGTAAATTTCATGGAGATATGCAGGAATTTTGCTGTAATTTTTCATTTTATTTTTAGTTTAAAATATGAATTACGGTACGCTCTTTGTTACAGAATTACTCATGAAAGATACAAAAGATTGTTTAGAATTTAAGCCGTGAACACCCAGCTATTTGTTCTTGGATCATTACCGATATAAGTGCTACAATAGCTTAAAATAAATTTGACATAATTTTATTTACTATCTGATATTGTTTGTGTTCTGTAGCAATTGTATTTGAATAAGGAAAGGAAAATATATCCCTTTCAGATAAGCTACTGAGAGCCAACAAATGATTGTGTGATGTGACAGTAACGTAATGTAAATAATATAGAAATGATGAAAAAGACGAGTGCAATACTGTTTCTCTTCAGTTGAGTATAAATCTTTAAAGAGTGAGAAATAAAATTCTCAATAATGAAAATGAAATTCATACAAAAATGAAGGAACTCGTCTGTGGTGTCAAATCTTATGAAACTGTTATTACTAATTGTGAAAATTCATGCAGTACATACGCTTATAACGTAGAGCTCGGAATTTTAAGTGCTAAAAGCTAATATTGTTCCTCGCTATAGTTTATAAATATAGAAGCCACGCCCCCACTTCTTTGAGATGTCATTCAGTATTTTCCTTTTAGTACCGTTAAAGGTCTCTAATCCTCTTAACCACCACTTACAAATTAGCGCACGGTTTACAAGATCTATTGCTCAGTCCTTCTGACTCTGTTGTCTATTATTACATATCGGACTCTTATGAACTAAGCTTAAAACCTCTTAACGGGCACCACTTCTATTCATCTACACTCAGTGTCACTCTTAACTTTTAGCACCTAAAATTCCGGGCTCTACTTATAAGTAAGACTCTTCATCAGAATTCATCTTTAATACTTCATTAAGGGTGCCCTAACGAAATTTTTGAGTAAAAGTAATTTTAAAGTTTAAGTAGGCCTACTTATAAAACATTTATTAAAAATCCATTAATGTGGAAAGTAAAGCATAACTAACTTTTTCATTACGTTTCAAACAATATTAAGAGTTTAACCTTGTAACAACACAGTTTTTAACTGAATATAGAAAGTTCAAAGGCTACATAGAAAAAAATTTACAATAATTCTGCAGGTGAAAATTTGAATGCATATATGGGGTCACAACAAACGTTTGAACATATATTATTCGGTGGTAAGAAACGGGAGGTGTGCAGGAATTTATTACACAGCAAACGCCTTATTCATAGGCAACTTCTCCTGCGACAGTTTATTGAGTGAAGCCTATACACAATCGTAAGGTTCACAAGGTTTCGCAGTAAACTGGGCGTCAGAAGTGGGAATAATAATTGATTGGAAAGTTTATGAACTCAGAACTTTCTCGTATGAAAGAAAAGTTCAAGATTCTATAATAATAATAATAATAATAATAATAATAATAATAATAATAATAATAATAATAATAATAATAATAATATGCTAATTTATTACTTTAATCGATGATGCTGCTTCTGCCCGAGTGTTTGAAGAGAAGTTTGTGGTGAGTCTTAAGAATAAAGAGTACACTGAATTTGATGTTTATGAAGGCATTAATATTAGAAAACAGAACTGGTAGAGTAAATATTAATTTGAAATTCAAAATTTGTTTCTAATCACTGTATATTGGAGTATGGATGTATATAGTACTTGTTCCGAGAAGAGTCCCAAATCAATCTCTTATTGCTAGGCTTTTCCAGCGTCTGAACTGTTAATGAGATTTGATTAATTCGCAAAGAACGATTAAAGAACTTTTGTGTAGGATTGGTCAATTTTTCTTCGTTATAGAAATCCGCTAAATGTGAGCTACTCCCGATTTAATTTTGGACTTCATGAGATATATGCCATAATACATGGAAGAAAAATGTCTCTCCTGAATAAATGGCTACCATACTGACTGCTACCGCAGGCGGAATAAATGGATGTTGGTGTAATTAATCAGAAGTCTGGAAAATGTAGGTAATTATTTGACATAGAAATATGACACTCCGATATAAATCAATAGGCCATTTTCCTACAAAATGAAACACCAGCTTAAAGATAAGTGACCCTAATGTTAGTATGACATTCACATTAATATTTTATTTATACAGGGTGTAACAAAAGGATATGTCATAACTTTAGGGAAACATTTCTCACATGCGGAGAATGAAAATATGTTATATGAACATGGGTCCGGAAATACTTTTTCTTTCTTTCTTTGTTAGAGTTCTTTTTTCTAAACTCTGCTTACATTGTATGATACGCAAGTTGTTTTGTTTCTGTGTGGAATGCCATCACAGATATTGTGTACATTACACCCCATACCAGAACACTAAACACTAGAAATGTGGGAAATACATAGAAAGATATTGTACTGTTTATCACCACCACCATCACCGTTTGCATGTAAGTAATTACATTCTAATCAGAAACAAACAAGAGCGTTTACGTGTAATCACATTGATCTGGTACGGGGTTGTTATTACGCAATAGCTATGATGGCAGTAAACACTAACTAGGCCTTGCCTGCGCATTATACAATGTAAGCAGAGGTGTAGAAAACGAGATTTAAGAAGGAAATGAAGCGTTTCCAGATCCATGTTCATAAAACATATTTTCATCCTCTACATGTGAGAAATCTTTCCATAAAATTTTGACATGCATTTTTTGTTACACCCTGTATACCTTATGTATAAAGCAAAATCATAAAATCTGGAAACGATGGTGATCATTTTGTCGATTATAAGTGAGCTATGGTACTGACGAAAACGATCTAATGGAGATAATTCTTCTTTGTGGACGAGAGGGACGGATGCAGAGGAAATTGAGGGCTGAGTCCAACAGATATCCGAAGAAGTCTAAAAAATAGCGAAACAGGGTGGTTCACGATAAACAGCATTCTGGCAGACTGCCGATAAATGAAAAGGCTAGAATTTTAATGTCTGCCAAGTTTTACGCCAGTTCTACGAGATTAATTAAGAGCATGAGTACTGAAATCATCGACCAAGAAGCACGCTGCAGAAAAAAAAAATAAATGGAGGATTTTATCCTTACAAGTTGCAGATTCTGCATTGAAGACGACCATGAACGCAGGTTCAGTGTATGAATGGTTTTTGCTTCAAATGCAAAGGAATCTATCTTAATTGGGGAGAGTGATAGTCACTGACAAGACAAATAGGCCTATTTATGTTTCTGGAAAGGTCAATATGCAGGTTTTCAGGTAGTGGTCAAACACGAATCCTCAGTGGCAGCAAGGTGTAAGCCTTTCAAACTTGATGATCTAGTGTAATTTTGTGGGACGTGAAAATTCTGTGGTGTTTGGTCAAAACATTGTAACTCCAAAAAACCCGTTTTGAGATATAAGCATTTTTATTTTCACTGTTCCTATACAAATCATAATTATAGTTTACATACAAGTGTGAATGAAAATAACATAAGATTGGATGAAGATATCATGGCTATATCAAACGAAAGAGAACTACTTCTTTATACAGGGCTGCGCTTTCAGCTAAAAAGGCCATTTTTGGTGTTATCATGTTCTGACCAAACACCACAAAATTGTTTGCCCATTATTTCTTGAATCGACAACCTTCATAGAAAGTTACCTCGATATGAATGATGATGAAATTGTACCAGATCTTGATTAAATAGGCGGTTGGGCTTAATTGGTTTATGCAAGACAATTCGCCACTACATTATGCAGAACAGGAACGCCACACTTTGAATGATATATTTATCGGATGCTGGATTGGGAGAAAGTGTCCTATGGAATGGACATCACGGTCACCTGACCTCAACCCCATGGACCTGGTCATATTGGGGTTTTGAAATCTGAAGTGTCTGCTGTGAAAATCCAGAATCTAGATTATTTACAGGACAGGATAACAACTGAAATGGCTGTTCACGATCGTCACATGTTAAGAAGAATTCAAGAAAGCATAGTAAAGTACTTGAGACTGAGTGTGTGGTGAGACTAGTAGCGAACATATGAACAAGTCTGGGTTTGAGAAAGTGTGCTGTCCATCAGCTCTCTCATTGGTTTCAGATCTTGTATAAGAGTTTCATACCTTAATTATGTACTTAAATCGATTAAATATTGCTTCAGTAATTACAAATGTTTTAAAAATCTGATTAAAACGTTTTATACAGACGATTGTCATAATAAATTATCATTATCAAGGATTTCTTAAGGGCCAATTTACCTGTTAATGTATTTTTAATTTCAAAATTCCAAGTTGGCTTTGAGTTTCATTTTCCAGTCGAGAAAATGTATAAAATAAATAACGCTTCATTTTGGAATTGTAGTCCAGAACTACTGACAAAAATAATTTTTTATGCTTTGTATTATACAGGATGTAACAAGACCCAACCGACAAACTTTGAGAAATGATAGGTCACGCAGAGAGAATCATTTTTTATTAAGGAACATATGCTCGATGACACGTCCTTAAGGAGCTATGCATCCGAAAAGTCGATCTCCGGTAATTTTGTTACAGAAATGAAATGTAATTTTCCGTGCATGTTCTGACAATTTGTAACGCTGTTAAAATTGCATGCCCTCTACTATAACTCGTTACATTTTTTATACCTTCGCAGCATTCATCATCCAATTTTGTCAAGCATGGCAGGGTTGTGTTGGATTTGTTGGATGATAAGAGTAACTGAAGTTGCATACAGACCAATAACAAACTACAGCAGTGCAATAGAGATGATAAGGACTTAAGGCGCACACTTATGTAATAGCCTATATGCGATACGGAATACGCTATAAAGTCTTTCCTAAAGAGGATGCGTAACTCATGAAGGGCGTGTCATCGAGCATGTGTTCCTTAACAAAAAGTTTTCCTTTCTGTGTGACCTATCTACCACAACATGTCAGAGACTGTCGGACATTGTCTAGTTTCAAAAATAAATTAAAATTGCACTTTTTCAATTATAAGCCCTTTTCTCTGCGATAGTTTTGTAAAGATATAGGCTATATATTTCTTTCCTTCCTTTCCCCTTTTTGTTCTCTTTATCAGCCGATGAATTTATTATCATAGCCTTTTTATTGTGAATTTTATTTAATATTCGTATTTGTTTTCTTTTTCATTATTATTTTATTACATTCCATTTTGTTATATCCTACCTTACGTTTTCCATATTAACTATTTGTACTAAATGAGTTGCTTTTACTATATTCCAATGTATTTTACTTTCTTTTTTCTATTATTGTATTATTTTCATGTTGTTTAGTGTCGATTTTATTATGATAGTATTATTTTTTGTAATATGTTAGTATTCTGTTCTTTAACTTTTTGTTAAATTTTAACTGCTTGTATACTTTGTGACCTGGTAGAGTGTAAGAGAAGGGCCTATGGCCTTTAACTCTGCCAGTATAAATAAAGAATTGTTATTATTATTATTATTATTATTATTATTATTATTATTATCATTCCTCAAAGTTTGTCGGTGAGGTCCTGTTACATCCTGTATATTTTCTTATTTTTTTAAGATTGTTTAAAATGTGTGACATAAGTTCGGACAGTGTATAAAATTAAAGTTACTTGTTTAACATTGTTTTATGCTGCAAAATTTTCCGTTCTTCATAAGAAACTTGTAATATAGTTCGAGAGTGCAATTGAAATACTTCGATCATAAACATTGATGGTGTAATAATAACAATAATAATAATACTAATAATAATAATAATAATAGTAATAATATAATAATAATAATTATTATTATAATTTCATTACATACCGGACATGGGGACTTCCCTCTTCCGCTCCAGGTCAGCCTTGTTCCCCACTAGGATGACTCCACGCGACGCTACGTAGTCTCCTTTCCAAAGGAAAAGCAGGATGTCTTCTGCTACCTTCAGACTTTTGCGCTCTACCACAGAGTAGACCACGACGAATACGTCCGGATTATAAGTGGCGCAATAGCTCTCCACCTGTGCACACACAATTTTATTTTCATTTAATGCACGTCTCAGGTCATTACGGTTTCAAAGACAGTTTCATGTTAAAGTCTTTTACATTAACAATATCAATATGAACGTAGAAACAGAATCATGAATAGATGTAATAATAATAATTTCCCATCACAAGCCAAAAAACATTTCCGATATTTTTATACAAATATTCAGGTAAAAAAGTTGTTGCTTTACAATTATTATTATTATTATTATTATTATTATTATTATTATTATTATTATTATTATTCTTATTATTATTATTATTATTATTATTATTGTTATTATTATTATTACACTGTGATTTGGGGTGAGAAGTCCTTCCGTAAGCCAGATCTCTTGCAGATTTACATTAAAGACATCAGAGATTACTAGTTTTACTACTTTCTCTGATTATGGCTTTCATGTTCTTACTTATTACTTCTGTTTTTGTCACTGCAAATCAAACGTCTACTATTGTGACCTGTAAAAATATTTGATCAAATACCGCAACTTTCAGGAAATAAGACCCTCAGCTTATAAGGCCATTATGGATTTTCAAAAGCAAAAAATCAACATTTAATGTCTCTATATAGCCTATTGGACTCTTACTAAATTAGCGTATTGGAGTTAATTTTGACATATTAGAACAGCAAAAATCGACCGTTTTGAATAATCTACTGTTTTACATATTACAATAAAATATATATGCACGAATATTAGCACTTCAGGAGTTGCTTGTATTATGCATCATTCAGTGCCGAGTTATCTATTATACAAGACTTAAAAGCATATAGATGTAACCTCCCAAACTGGTTACTAGCCAGGAGGCGGCGAGTCCAGTAATGGGGTGCCATCTTGTAGTTTCTGGACCAGCTCTTAAAAATCAAGTCAACAGAATGAGCAAGAAGAGATTTTCAAAGGCAATTTTAAATTATCGATCGAGAGGAAAAATACCTATTGGCAGACGTCAAAAGAGATTACAGAAAACAAGACTGTAACAGCCACTTAGACCAATACTTGTTAAGATGATGATGATAATGATGATGATGGTGATGATGAGGGCGAGTGCCAAGTTATTCGTTTTCACTTCCCAATAAAACGAAAGATAAGGAATTTTATATTGCTAAATGTGGTAGCATTATTATTAATGTAGTATTTATTATTACATTACTTAACGTTATATCTTATATTCGAATCATTTTCAACGAACATGGGCTTTAAACAACCAGCCTGGACCTCACGCTTCATCTGTATTCAAGAGCTTCCTGCATTATATATGTTGCATCCAAGAGAGCTGCTTTCTGTACTTCAAATATAATCTTCACCGGTAATTGCAGTGCTCCATAGCTGTTTTTTTTCGTTTTTATTTTAGCTTATTCAAATGACTAATGATGATTATTGATAGTATTTTCATTCTTCTCTAGTGGTGTAGGTAATCAGTAACATGAGAAAACACCCAATGTTACCTTGCCATTTCTCCACGAAAATATTTATTAATTCTTTAGCAATAGGAATAACTTTATTATCGTATCAGACCTGTATTAAAACTCTATGATTGTTGTTGTTGTCAAATATGAAAGCAAACAACTGAAAATTTTACGTGACAATTTCTATGAGAACGAGCTTAATATTTAAAATTATAAAGCTGATTGTTGCTATCGTGAAGACATGACAATATTATATTATTGTAACTGTGAATTGTCAATCATTATTCATATTACACCAATAGTATTAAAGCACGATTATTAGCAGATTAAGCACCGAAATAAATTACTTTTATTTACTATTGTTAGTAAAGTTAGTCATTGTTTCAAATACTTAAATTTCATACACATTACATTACAATTAATTAGAAAGTTGCAAATAAATAAGAAATATTGCTTTAAAATGACAAAAAAGGCATTTATTAGTAATAAACACCTTAAAAAGGCAAAATATACAAAATACAAATTGACCCTATCACTTAGATTTACTCCAAATCACATTTATATCTATGCAAATAATGATTACTTCCACCCAGTAAAAAAAATGCATTTTGCAAAACATCCGGGCTTTAATAATAATAAGCAGCTGACATGGTGCGGACATAGAAGGACGGATGACGATCAGCTCCCCAAACAAATTTTAGATTGGATAGCAACGGGAAATAGAAGAGGACGACCAGTTACAGGGATGAAAGAAATTGCAGACGCTATGCTATGAAAATGAGGGACTTAGAAGAAGGAGGCTGGAAGGATAGAGAAGAAAGGCGGACAAGAATTTGGGCACAAGAAGGTGCTTGAACATTTTAAAACCTGTTCTTATATTATATACTGTATATATATATATATATATATATATATATATAGTATGTGTGTATGTCTATATATTATTATATATAAACAAACCCAACACAATAAAATATACTGTAACTTTTATCCTACTTTTACCACTACACACCCGACAACAATGTGACTTTTATTCTTAATAATTCACCCTACAACAATGGGTATTCCACTCAACACAGCAACACAATAGTCGTTATTGCACTCCACACGACGACAATGACAATACACGACGTGTATTATTGAGAAGAACAACAATGCACTCCTAATTATTTCAATTAATGTTCACAATGCACTATGTGCAGAACAAAACTGTCAGTTCTCAGTTCGCTTGCCTTGGCTAGTTCTTCTAGCTCAATGTTCAAGTTTACTGCACGTCGAACTCAGGTCTTCCGAACTACGTCGCACTAGCCTGGACACTGCCACAGTTACAGATTCACAAGTTCACTGCACGTCGAACTCAGATCCCCGTCGCTCGCTGCTGTCCAAGACAAGACTTATGGACTCTGTCGGCCGCTGGCGCTTTTATTACTATACCATAGCTTTTCTAGAATCTTCGATTCGCGTGGTTTTCAGAACCTTCGAGAGAAATCCGCTTTTTGATGTTTCCCTTGCTCTCTCCGCTCCGCGTCGTCACCATAGTTCTCCTCCCCTCGCTCCGTACCGCGCTAAAGCTCCTACCGAAGCTCGAATTTCCGTTTCCCCGCGTCTCCCTTCTCGCTAGATCAGGGCTGGGCGTCGAGAGCGGATCCAGACTCTGAACGGGGACGCTTAATATTCATCCGTCACTGAATCAACGCTGCGCGGTGTTCGGCGGGGAAGAAAGGGGATGAAGAGAAATCATATGGCTCCCCATGAGAGAGTAGAATCTGCTCTTGCTGCCCAGCTCTGCGCTAGATAAGCGCGCACAATCCTGAGGCAACCAGAACTATCCAGACTGGTGCCACAATACAATGCAGACAAATTTTGCCTCGAGGTCCCTGTCAGAGTTATTTTACCTGCCATAAATCTACTACACGGATCTGCAGATTTACTTCCGTCCTTGAGAAAGTCGGACTCGAATCAGCAAATCTCATGTCAATGGCAACCACTTGAGCACCGAAGATGACTAGACTGTATGCACTATACAATTTTAACAATTCTCCATATTACGGCATAAGTGTAACTGAAGCTAAAGAGCGTAAATAGCCTTCCTGAGAACAGGATAACAAACCAATTTAGTGCTGGAAGGGTTTTCCATTTAATAGAGTTTTCCAATGTCAAACGAACTGGGGAAACGCCGATTCGAAATGTAACCACAACACGTTTGTCACGACGATGTTGTAAAAATAACTCGACCAGGACGTAGGCTGAACGAAATTGAATTTCAGTGTTGCACAGGAATGCATCAAATTACATTAAAACCGAATCATCGTCGACAATTATGCACATAAGCTCTTCATCAGCGGCCGACCGCACGCAATACGGTAGTGTTTTGTTTCTACGGAGCATGTCCGTTGCTCTTTCGCTGCCGTTGAATGAATTATTAAAACACGTAAAAATCTAATGAAAACAAATGACAGCGTTATTTGATTTTTTTTATATTTCAGCGGCGGAGCTTGTTCCATTAACAGATGTTGATAACTTATCGTATACTCGTGAAGCGAAGACTAGAGTTATGGACCTTGAATGAAACTGAATGGATACTTTTGTGAATGGAAGTCGGGCGTTGCGAGAGACTGGATTAGTTTGTTTCTGTCCTCACAACTCTGATATTTTTTAAGCTGTTGAACAACGATATTGAAAAATTTGATTTGCTTTCTTCCAATCGATTGCATGGTTTGGAGCTACGAGGCAGCAGGAATATGTGATACGGAGTGGAGACTTGCTTTCCAATGTTCTGCAGATGTGGAACTGAGTACCTGCACACAGACTGACTTGAGAGGAGGATGAATTTTCTGTGTCTTTGTTTGCAGACTGCAGAAGATTACTTCAACACAAGACCTTGTCTTCAATCAGTTATTCACTTCTGATGATTTGTGTTTGATATAATAAATAATACATACGTACATAAATATATAAACAAACGAATATACCCAGCGTATCGCGTGGGACTCGCATTCGGTAGGTCCGTGGTTCGATTCCCGGACCGACCAACCTTACTCTGGTTTTTCAGTGGTTTTCCATAGTTACTTAGGCAAATGCCGGGTTCATTGCTACGGTCCATTTTCCCTTCCCCTCCCGTGTAGAAAAAGAATTTAGATTTCATATCATATCATTCATTTTTCTAATCTCATTCAATAGACATATTTAGGTCGAGACGCATGTCTTCATGCGTTTATGGGAGGGGGCGTCCTCTCCGCAACCGTTCCTGGGTTCCAAGCCTTCCGCAATATCTCTGCCAGGATTTATTCCTTAAGAGGGCTTCCAAGGACACTTCGACATCTTGGAAGGCCGTTGGAAAGGATCCTGTGCTGCTTGGTCACCTTAGCGGTATGAACTTAGAGCGGGGGAGAGTAGGAGGCCCCCATTGGGTGAGCGGTCACATGCGGCCGGTGGATTGGTACACCCTCATCCTCATTCGTTCCATTACAATTCGGGGTGCACAATAGGCCTCAGTATGGCCGACGTGCAAAGGGTCGTCCTAACCCGCCCGTAGCCAACGTGATCTAACCTAACCTAACAAATGAATAAATAAAAGAACAATATAAAATCGATGGCCCAGAACCAGACTGTTCCAAGTCCATTTTACTATTTTTTTCAGGAGAGCTATTTTAAGCTCCTGACATTCAAAGCTTCATGAAACAATTTGGAATTGGTTCATAGGAACCTTATGGAGAGGAATATTTACAATTTTGTTCGATCCATATAGCCTATGCAGAGAAGAACTGGAACACAATGAAACAGATTTCTTTCTTCTAAAAAGTTGAACTTAGAGCAGTCTGGTTCTCAGCCATCGAAATATTATATTACATTTTTATATGCATGACATCATTAAGCAGTTCACTTCAATTAGAAAAAAAAAAAAAACTCAACCTGTTATAAAACATTGCCATTGAAGATATAATAATTCTATTTGTAGATTCATATTCAGCAACAATGAAAGTTTTTATCCATATATAGTGTGAACCGTAACTTATGTAATTGATTTCAGGAGGTTAATCTTCAGAAAATCTCAAACAGAAAATTTGATACAGTTTTGCTCGATTTTGCTCGCGTTTCGAGAAAAAAAATGTTTTAAATGAAACGGTCGATAGCGTTTTATTTTTTAAGGAAAAACTATTAACTAAATTCCCTACAATCTTAGTTACTTTAACAGAGCACTGAATTCTAATAATAAATGAACAAATTTTAGTTTTGCACCTTAAATTTGCAGAAATTTGATCCGAATAAATGTAAATTTTCGTTCCTTAGAGTAATTTTAAATTGTATGGAACTGTGACAACGCTATAAAAGGTTTTTTTCTGGAGTCAACAGACACGTACAGCTCGCGTGTCTACATTTGTTAGAGCGTTGGAAAAGAGAAGAAAAAATGTAAATATAAACAATTGCGTTTAAAGACGGTTCTGAAATTTTCTTTCTCTTGTGCACGTTGCCCGGTGAAAAAGCTTAAAAACTGGAGTGAGACATAACTATTTTTAATTGGTTCTTAAAAAATACAAACAAAACTCCTCCTCAGGGTTCGGAATCCTTTCGTAAATTATTTTCTGAAAATTCCATTGAGTTGTTTAACCCTTCTTTCTAGCCGCTCTGCAACGCATTTTTTTTCAATTTCCTTCAGATAGTGTCAACACTAACGTTCTTATGTAACTGTTACTTTGTTTCTGTTGAACAGTTTTGTCGTACATAATGCCGTATCTCATAATCCATCTCTTCTACTTCACTGTAGATATTTTTGAAACTCTTGACTTGGCTTTTCGAAGACTGGATCTGGAACGGGTTCATGCATTTAGGCTTGCTTCTGACCATTGTGCACCCTATATTAATGAGGGGTATAGTTTCAAAATGCGACTTTTCTACAAAAAAAAAAAAAAATAGATATAGGTGTTCATAAGAAGTTTGTTAACTTTCCTCTCATTTGTTGAGGACGGTAGGTTGGAAACTACATTCTTTCACACGTAAAACTTGCTTTCACTATTCTGAATAAAAGGAGAAATTAAAAAAAAATCCATCTTTATTCATTCAAGATCAATAACAAAAGTAACCGAGTATCACATCAAAGTTATTTCAAGAAACAAAACTGCCTTTTTTATGTATTTATGAGACTGATAATGATTTATTTTTAAACTTTGTTCGATATTACTCCTTGAAGCGCACAAAATGTACTTCTATAATCGCAGTTTCAACATTTTAAAAATAAGCCTTTGGTACATTTTGAAGTCTCTATCAAATTAGCCCGACTTTTTTTTACTACATCATATTACAGTAGCTCTACTTGGCCCTATTTTGTTCCCCGAAATTTTTTAGGCTACCACCTAGAGGTAATGTGAAGCGACGAAGGGTGTTGAGAAATTAATTTTAGCTGCAATTGTTTTGTAGTCACCAGCAAGAGAGAACAGGATTCGAAAGCGCATGTTCAAAACAGAATACGCTTCTGGACGTCAAAGCCGTCGGATGAGTTTGAGATTCAGCAGACCCTGTCTTCATTACAGGTGGCCTTGCCTTCTGTCGTACTGTTGATTAACAGGGGCTCTGCGAAACAAACGAGCGTCGCTTAAATACGTCGCAGCGCGCTGGAGGGCAATAAACGTCACAAGGCGTGTTTGCCCTTTTACCCTCCACAGGGATGAGGCTCTCCAATATTCTTCCTTCATCTCGTCTTATTGTTTTGTAGTTCATCACGTAACTTATTTCTCCAACACCTGTTCTTTCTTTTCCTATTTCTATTGCCTTTCTTTTCCTATTCCTATTGCAAAGAAATTACTTTGTTTAGGTAATTAATTTGATATATCTTAATACTCTAGTGTCATTAGGAGGATCTCATTTTCAAGAGACCAATATCCGGAAATACGATTTAGTTGTGGCAGCCGCAGAATACAAGGAAACGTAAAAAAAATACATATTTAAAACAGGTATGTTGCTTTACATTAGTTGTAACACGACTATAATTGAAAGGTGGTGATGAGAAAGAATAATAGTGCAATAAGCAAACTTTTCAATATCTTTTAAATAAAATTTTCCGAAACCGTAATGCAATACCTCGCTGAATGAATATACAGGGTGTAAGGGGTATAGGCTAACTGATAATTATTCATGTCATAAGGAAGAAAAAATTCCCTCACAATTTTTTCTAATTGCAATATTTAACTAATTATTAAGGTTTAGAATATTAGGCGTTTGGCAACGTTGCTGGATGAGGAGGAGGGAGTTTACAAGTACACGGTACAGCTCAAGCGGGTACAGACATACCGGTACAAAACAGATGCTCTGTTCTAATGCAAGGGCGGACCGTTGTTTACATAAAACGAACTGTAAATACAAACTTTTAGTCTCATTAATAGAACTTTATGGTACATTTTCATTTTATTTAACAATATTGGCAATATTGGTCCATTTTTTATTGTACGTCTAAAAAATAAACAATAATGGTTTACTGCACAAAATCACTCGAACTTTTTTTTAAATGCAACATTTTAATCTCTCCCGATTCCATAAAGCAGTACTATTTTTAAAGAAATTTCTGTTTATATGATTTTCGAAACGAGGTAAGAGACTCCTAGTTTCTAATAATCGTTGAGAAACCGCTACAAAAGTTCACCGATTAAGTAACCTTCATTGCGGAAAGCATTGACGGTACATCTTCTTGCCTCACTTGAATTACGACGACTTTCTCCATAAATTAATAACATATGATATTCCTAAATTGTGAATGACATTGTAAGTTGTTTATCGAATACCCTGTACTGAACTGTCATCCGCTCGGCACTAGACTTATGGACAGGAAACTTGAACTCAGCTGACTCGTACTTACGTCTGTGCAGAGTACTGCCTGCTGAACACGTTGCCATGTCTCTCACGCCAGAATATTAACAAATTGAAGCATGCAATTTTATTTAATTTCACGGAAACGTAATAGAACACACAAATATGTATTTAAACTAATATTAACTCTTTCCTAGATATACCTACTGATGTAATTTGTTTTCGTAATTTTGCTAACGATATAAGCAGTATAACGCGAATAAAATAAGAGAAGAAATATTTTTTCTCGGAAAATGATCAAGTTTTGGTCCTATATTGTATGAAAATTTTTTGATCCTGTAGACCATCCCCGACGACTGTGAAAAGGATGGCACTTATACCCTTACACTCTGTATAAATAGAGTGGAAGTGAAATAGCCTTGCAGGTTTCCAGAGCGAATAGCTCATGTTACATGTAACAGAAAACTATAATATATTGGTGGAAAGTTAATAAAGTTTTAAGAAAAAAAAATGCTTTTTCCCAAATGTTTAACGATATCTTATTCCGTATGTATTGCGAGTAGAATCGTGATTTTTTGTCCATATCGATAGGAAATCTAATAAAGAATAATTTATCCCTCTGGCGTATTTCAATAGTGTGCACAGTTTTAGTGTAAATTTAATTTCAAAACCCCCTAAATTCAAGGCATTGCACGAAGCGAGCTTGTGGCAACGTCTTGGCAGTCAGCAACTTACGTACGGAGACTCACCGAGTTCGTTGACCTCTTATAACTGCATCTCGAATAGAGCGTATTAACGACTATGTTGCCGGACTGCTCAAACTTCCAATTTAATTTTATAATTAACAGTGCATTTAAGGGGAGACTCGATTGACAATCATGAAAATTTTTCAAAATATTTTTACTGGCTGTTTCACTTCTTTAGAATGTATATTTTCATACCCCAAATGGATTTATCTTAATTCTAATTACAAATGTGTTTAATTACTTTAAATTAAGGCTGTGAAGGGCGTGGCTATAAAGAGCTGTCAAAATTATTTTTTCATCAATGAATTCTTTTTAGAAATTTCTGATTACAAATCTAGCTACTTTTTGTTCTAAAGTTGGTTCCCTGAAGTTACTAGATGTAGCGGAAGAGAATTTCAATAGGTATCTGTTACATAAATATCCATTTAACTTTCAAATCCATTTTTCCGTAAGTTGATTCAACATCAACTCTTTTATGCCAAATATTAATCAATCTGGATAAAATTTTTACTGCAAGTATATATGAGGTAGCTGCATGTTTCTATGCATTTATTTTGTAAGAAATGCTGCTAGTTTATTTCATTAATTTTTTTCATGAATTATAGAAAAAATAACATTTTCAAGATTTCAAAAAAAATTTTTCGAATTGAATAAATTACTTATTCCACAAAGTGGATGCATAAAAATGTTTCTCTATGTCTTGTGAATGTAACCAAAAAGAAAGGAAGTCTAAAAATCGACTTCTTATACTAAAAACGTGGGTTAGAAAATATAAAAAAATAAAAAATTAATAGAAAATCAAAAGCCAAAAATATTTGGCAGTTAAAAATTTGGATTTTGTTAGTCCTTTACATAATAAACAAGCTGTCAAAATTTAGCTGAAAAAATGGTTAAGAAAAAAATTTCCATTTTTAGTGGAATGTCCCCTTAATCACAAAACGTAATATAGGTTTTCTATTCATTTACGTGTACCCTATCGTCCCTTTCAATTTGTAAGGTTATTTCACTTCCACCCTATATATACAAATATATAGATAAAAATATATAAACATCATTATCCTCTCTTTCCTGCATTTAATTGTTGTTACTTTTCTTTATCCGTTTATGTGAAGATACGCAGGTTACATTTTCACTGTGTTTAAATTCCTTCTCTGCTTTGCGATAGTCACACATGCACACTGCTCTTGACTGTTTAGTCTCCGAGAAAAAACAGTAATAACTAGACTTCGTTGAATTGCCACACGCAGCATGCTATCAGGTTGCCGATGTACGGTAGTATAGAGGAGGTGAGCGACCGCCCAGTCTCATAGTATAAGCAGTTCATGTTGAGTTGTGACCGGTTCAAATAGATAGAGCAGCTACAGCTAATGTATACCTATGTAAGCACTTGCTTTTGCATTACTGTGGTTAGAATAGTCAAAGCTTAACATTTGTTCAGTGCAGACAAGAATTATGCAGAACATTACAGTAAAATAATGGAGGTAATTGATGCATTGGCTAGCATAGACAGTTCCGCTGTTGCAGCTGTAAAATCATTGCCTTCTGAATATTGGAAGATATTGTGTTCACTGACTCTAATTTTAAAATCGTGTCCAAAATCATCACCCTGTTAATATCGTCTAAACTACAACTCTCAGAAGCCCTTAATATAGTGGATAAAGTATCACAAACCGTTATCCAAAATAACAATTCACTAATTTCAGAAAAAGTGAAATGTAAGTTGAGAAACATTATTGCTAAAAATTCTGCCTATTCACAACTTCGTATTATAAATGATGTGGTATCAAGTCATGACAAGACGTCTGAAGTTGGTGTACTAAAAAGTTGTGACTTTCCGTTCTTCAAATATCCACGTATTACATCGTGTGATGTTGAACGTACATTTTCCAATATAAAAACTGTTTAAGTAACCATCGGAGATTACTTTGCAGTCACTCAAAATGTACGTAACTCTTTACTGCAGTGCACATATTCAAGAATGATGTGAGTATCTTACATTAAATTTTAAGAGTTAATATATCTCACTATAAAATAATTGTGTATTTACATGTTTAGACATTTCCTACTTCAATGATCATTCATTATATTTCTTGAATGGAGGATACAGGTTTTATTGTAACCGCAGTATACTGCTCAGTGTTTACATCAGAGGCATATTCCATCCTTTGCACGCCCCTTTCTCATACAGTCTATACCGCGTGCGCAGTAAACCTTACGATTCTCGTGGCAATTCCACGAAGTCTAGTAATAACTAATTGAATTAATATACAGGATGAATCGTAAGTAATGACATTAATTTCAAGGAGTTAGTCTTTGAGATATTTCAAACAAAATTTTGCTTCCTTTTCGAGAAAAATAATTGTTTTATATGAAAAATTCTATAGCGTATTTTCTGAAAGCTACTCAATTGATTCGTAATATGCACAGTCAATTTAAAAGAGCAGTGTGTTATGATGATAAGTGATTGAAAGAATTTTAGTTTTGTCCTTCAAATGTGCAGAAATTTAATCCAAACCAATAATATACCTTTTCATTCTGAAAAAAAAAAAATTACATTTGTTCGGGTCAAATTTCTGCACATTGAAAGGACGAAACTAAAATTCTTTGAATCATTTACCATCACAATACATTGCCCTCTTAAATTGACTGTATATTGAGAATTAAATCAATGACTTTCCCAAAACACGCTATGAAATGTTTCATATAAAACCATTTTTATCTCGAAAAGGAAGGAAAAACGAGCAATATTGTATTAAACTTTTTTGTTTGAAATATCTCGAAGAATAATCCCCTGAAATTAATGATATTACTTACGGTTCACTCTGTATATATTTTTGTCTTTCCCTTTGCACATAAATAACAAATAAGCTCTTCCATTTTCAGTTGACTCCTGTCTATTACGTAGACTCGTCCAGGGACGTCATAACTTCCATGATAGTATCAGGTTATATGCAAATAACGCTAGTTGCTTATTAGATAACACTCGTCGCTTGTTAATTTGCAAACAGATTACACAACACTCGATAATGACGACACACGTTCGCTTTGATATGTGCAGCATCTAAAGGAAACTTCATGAACTTCGAGTTGAAATAAAAGTGTTAGACTTCATCATAAATTGTACCTCGAACAGAGACGTGTTCACATCAAAAGAACATTTAATCATCATCTTACTAGATAGGTCAGTCATCAAAACGAAATGCGGAAGAGTTACGTGATAGGTCAAGTTACTTGGTCGGAATGAGTTCCTTGATCATAAAGTTATACAGTAGATGGTCTGGAACATTTGCAGTAGGTGCACGCAGTTATCCAAAGGATTACCGTAGGAATTAAACTTTGAAGCAATATTAATACTGACTGAAAAAAGCAGGAAAATAAAAGATAATTTAAAAATAAAGAAAAGTGTTGGAAGTATTTTTCATACATATCCTGCAAGTACATAACCTGTAATTATTATAGTGGGCTGAATACTGAAAATGACGGTTTTTTTTCTAAATGAACAATAATTGTTAGGAAGTAATTCTATTTCACACTTCAGCTTAATTGCTTGTTACTAAAGTCAGTACACAAACAACTGTTAATTTACTCGCTTTAATCAATAATTAATATTATTATATAATTTTGATGCCCATATTATACAGAAATGAAAATATAAAATATTTCACTTATTCTAACTTCAATGAAACGAGAACGTACATGGTATACAGGTTAATTGTTTATATCTTTATTTTACGAAAAATGACAGAGAAATGAGGAAATCTATGATTGCCTGTAACGTCTGTACAGGAATTACGATTAATACAATTTTCTGTAAGATTTAAATTTAAGTAAGGCTTTATTTAATTACATTCACAATGCAGACGACTTCAGTAACAGTGTAACGAGAGACGACAAAGAATTATGGAAGCAGCTGGAAGTATCTGAGGTCAGAAGCATAGACAAGACTAACAGAGAAAATGCAAGAGAAGACATGATAAGAACGAGCGAAGGAACGAAGCGACTACCAGATATTAGTGATTGTGTGGACAGAAGAGATAGGGCTTTTGAGAGGTTATTAAATGGCGAAATGAAGGACAGAATAGTGAGGATGGAATTGGCAAGGAAGAAGAGTGCTAAAAATGAATGCTAGAAAGTCGGTGGTGGCAAAAGTGATAGAATAGAAATAGAGAAGAAAGTGTTAAGTGAAGAAGATAGTGTAAGAGTGTAGTAAGATAGGCATACACACAATGAATAAAAGAAAATTAAAGTGAAAGAACCAATGTGAAGTGGAAGAGAGAGAAATTGGAAGTGTAATTAAGTAAATTAGATATTTCATGTTTTTCAATGTTGTGGGTTGGAAGTAGACCTAGTATCAGGTACTACAACTGTAGGAGTATTATAGAAATAAATATACGGAAAGAGGTAATAAAAGAGGAAATTTAAGAGTGAAATGAAGAAAATACGTAAATAAATATAGGACAGAATAGTAGAGAAATAGTAAGTGATGTGTTGTAAAAATGGAAATTTAAACAAATAATTTCGGAGAAGATAGCTGAAAAATAATGATTAAGAGCAGGTATATTTGAGAATGGAGAATAAAATAAATAATATAAATTGTTAAGGAAGGGAATATGCAGTATTTAATAGGAAAGCGAGAAATGGAAGGAGACAGTCTAGGTATGAGAGAAAATAGAAGAGGATAGGTAGGGAAGGATAGATAGCAATTCATTTAAAACAGAAGAATAGGAAGTAATCAGGAAAAACTTGGCAAATGAATATAGTAATAGAAAATAGTGGTATGTATTAAAGGGATGGTGGATCGAAAAGCAGAAATGTGATGGTCCACCCATAACTATGAATTGTAAAGATGGCTCACAAATAAATATCATATAATATCTACACTCACACTATACCCAAATCATTTTATTTAACTATTCTCCTCACATCACTATTCGTTGTACGTTGTATGATGGTTGATGCGGATGCACCATTATCATCCCGAAAACTGTTCCTAAAATAATTTTTGTAATTCCTCCACATTATGCAGTATGCAGTGAGACAGTTCAAGCTCCATTATAATTTTAATTTCGTATAAAATAATGTAATTTTTATTAAGGGCATTTTACGAGTCTTATTTAGATGCTAGCGTCCCCAGTCCTAATACACGCCACTCGAGGGTCTGAGCTTCCTACATGAATTTTCTCACTACTACGTAACTCAATTTACCAACAGTCTGAGACACATGCCAGGTCTCGCCTCCAGACATATGTATGGAGGCCTATATTAAGAATCACTCTCATGAAAATATTGTAATAAGTGAAACTCACGATCATTTTACAAGAAATATGGTGAAATTCTATAGACTGACTAAAACAATGAAGAATTTTATTATAATGGATATAAATTTAATTAATTAGTTATTAAATATTGTTTAATACTTATTATATTTAACATCTAAATGTAACATATTGTAAGATATTTGGCTGTACCTGTTTTATAAATTGATTGTAAATGCCAACCGCAAAACCACCGACGAAGATACTGTTTACGAAAGGAATACTTTTTGTTATTAAGAATTTCTTTAAAAGTAGGAAATGTGTGAACATTTTACAAATCTCTTAACACAATTCCGCAATTTCAGTGCTGTGAAAGCACGCACAATCCCAACAGCCCACACGATACTCTGTATAAAAGTACGGGCTTTGTAGTCTGCTTCATTCATTCTGATCTGATCAATATGTCTGCCTTGAGCCTGGCTGCATGCTATTTATTCAGCCAGCCCAAGTGCCTCACTAATTCGCAGCATTGTATCCGTAAGGTTTCTCTACTAAACAGCATTCATCATAAAGAGGGACAATATCGCATCGACTCCGGGGCCCGAAGCAAAGGTACTTAACTGTGGTTAATAAAGCTCTGACTGGATTACATTGTGTTACCACAAATGCGCACGCGCCAATTTTGCATGTTTACATTTAAACGAGAGCTCCAGAACGTTCAGTTAATGGATAATGCAGTATTCACATGGCTATGTTTTGGTTGATCATGGGTTCTTGTGTACTTTATTGAGTTTTGCACTGAACTACATCTTTGTTTTGCATTTAACTTACAAATTGTTTCAAAAGCCTACACATAGAAGTCTGTAATGAGTTTAATTCATTTCTCATGTTAAATGTGATAATATTTTGTCTTAAATTTATTAATAGAAAAATAAAGTCCTCGTTACGTTATTGCAGTGATTCAACTAACTCTATGTAATATTGAAAACATTACTATAGGCCCTAATACTGTAAGAGATTTTCCACTTAAATCTCTAATAATATTAAAAAATATACACCTTTTTAAACCATGACTTTGAATCTAAAACAATTACCGTTTCCTTCTACTTTTTCTTCTTTATTTTCTCCTTCATTTACCTGTCATTCCTTCTGTCTAATTCCTACATTTTCTTTTACATCTTGCTTTTCCAATCCTCTTTTTTGTCATTTCCATCTTCCCATATTTATTTTTATTTCTATTTTTCCTTCTTGTTTTCGTACAATATATATACATTTATTAATATCATTTTGCTTTTCCATCTTTCTTTTCTTCTTTGCTTCTCTTTTCCATATTCCTTTCACTCGCTTCTCTTTATTTTTCCTTCTCAATTGCCTTATTATTTTTTCCTTTTCCTTATTCCATTTTGCTAAGCTTTCTCATTTCTTTTGTTTTTCCTTCTTCCAATCACTTCCACCATTACTTAATGTCTTCCTATTTTACTTATTTTTCCCTTTCCCTACTGCTTCCTTATTTTGTTCTCTATAGCTTTAGGTTTCCAACATTTTTACTTCTCTTATTTGCTATTTCATTCATCTTTCTTTCCTTACTTTATCTTCTCTCTTTGATTCTTTCATAAAGTGTTTTATTGTTCTTACTTTCTTTTTCTAATTTCGACGTGAAAAGTCTATATTCGACCTATAAACTGGAAAAAATGTAACATTTTGTGTAAGATGAAATTGCTAAGGTCGATTATAGGAACAAAACCATCGCGTTCAATATTGTATCAGCCGGTAGATGACAATTTCTAAATGAAATGGCTACAAAATAAAATGTTGACGTCACACGCTAATTAGATAAAAACAGTTTATAAATAGATTATAAATTATAGATTATAAATTTACAGTTAGATACATTATTATTAGTAGGCTATCTAATACATCTTATAAAATTACTGTTTGTCATTTTTTTTCGTTTTCTACACTCCCTCGTACGGTCTTTCCCACGCTAGACGAGTTAGAGTCTGGCTGGGCGGAAGAGAAGGCCTACTGCCCTTAGCTCTGCCAGAATAAATAAATAAATTAATTAAAAAATTAATTTATACAAGGGAGGTTGGGTACTATAAATAAACAAACAGATAAATAAATAAATAAATAAATAAATAAATAAACAAATACATAAATAAACAAATAAATAAATAAAATGAAGAATCAATTATATACCTAAATGTAATTTTACAAAAGCGAGTATTGATTTGTTATGGAAGGGAAAAGGTTGCAAGCAGAGTACATACATGTTTATTGCAAGTGAAGAAGACAAGATAATAATGAAAGTAAAAATAGAGAACCGGTAAACACAAAACGTGTCAGAAAGAGTGGGAAAGAATGTGTGAGGTAGTGTAGAAAACGAAAACATAATGACATAATAACATAATTTTATAAGTTGTATTAGGTAGCCTACCAATAATAAATCATTTAACTGTAAATTTGTAAACTATATATACTGTAATATGTGAGAATGTTATAGATAGACAATGTTATGAAGTACCTTATAAATTATTTAATAAAAATTTTATCAACGATAAATTTAGTTATCTTTGTAATGTGTACGGCAGACTGTGGTTTTTATTTTCTTGTTTTCATTTTCACTTTGTTTTTTTTTTTCCTTCTTGTTTGTTATAATTTTGTTTCTATATTTTTTGGTATTACTTTGTTCATTTCCTTGTTCTTGTTCACTTTATTTCTTTTCTTCTTGTTTATTACAAATCTGTTTCTATAATTATTTACTCATAATTACTTAGTTTATTTGCTTGTTTTTCTTGTCAATTTCGTAAATCGAAGTGAACACGAGTAATAAGAAAATGAACAAAATAATACGAATAAAACATAGAAACAAATATGAACTAGAAAAAAGAAACAAACTGAACACTAGCATTAAAAATATAACAAAATAATATGATTAAAATATAGAAACAAAATTATAATAAACAAGAAAAATAATAAACGATTATTCAACGTGTTTATCTTAATAGACATTACAATAGCGTATATTCAAATTCTGATAAAAAATATCCGAAACATTCTCAATTAAGAATAGAAAGCTGAAAATGTTTTTAGTAGGTTATTTTACGACGCTTTATCAACAGCTCTGGTTATTTAGCGTCTGAATGAGATGAATGTGATAATGCCGGTGAAATGAGTCTGGGGTCCAACACCGAAAGTTACCCAGAATCTGAAAAATGTTAAAAATGTCCGTAATATTTGAGCAGAAAGTAATATATTCCACAAACTGATAATTAAAACATCGTACCACATAGCAGAAATTAAGTCATTTATAGGCTAGATACGGAGGTTGGTAAGGAGTGCTTCTAGCTATGTGTGACACTTCATTTTCTAAATTTCTAAATTCAAAACAGATTGCAGGTGAAATAAAACAACAAATCGACCTGCTCGTATTGATATGATTTTGCAGGAGAGTAGCAATGTCTGACCTTCAACTTCCAAATACCAGTAACATATAAAAGTGTTATTTCTGTTACTTTATATTGAAAAAAAATAATAATAATTAAAAATCCACATATTTTTTTAAGCTTAAATACTGTGAAATGCATTGTGGTTCTCGGAAAATTACTGTGTCTCACTATTGGCTCTTCTCCAATTCATAATGAGTACCATTGCTGTAAGGGAACGCGTAAAAGTATGATTAAGAAATACAGATTCATACATCGTTTACTTTCTAGTCTTATTACTTGAGATGGTTACTTACAGACGTATAAAGGTCATATATATATAAATCCCACAAGGGTAACTGCCCATCAGTAAGGGTTGCCAAAAGACACAGCATACTAAACAAATAAAAATAAACATTTGTGTTATCAGTATTTATGATTATTATTTTCAAACGGAAGCTATCCTTGGGAAAGTATGTTTATTCGATAATTTATTAGTAATCAGATAGAATATAAAGAAATTTAGGTGTACAGGTGATTACGTAAAATCTGAACAGAATATTTTATTACTCTGCAGCAATAATTTTCAAAAATTTTAAAGGAATTCCAAAAAACTTAAAACATTCAACTGAGAATTTTGGAATTGTTCCCCTTGCTCCGAACAATAGTCCAAATACTTCAATCTGTCCTTGTATATGATAATAATTCCTAAAATATTCAATTGTAGGCTCATAGGTGGTCTTCTTATATTTTTCTATTATTGAGAACCATTTACAATTTGCTGTTGTAGTTGAAGAACATTAAACAAAGAAATTAAAGGGACTTTCGAGCAGTCAGTGGACGCAAGCCATTAAGATGAACTGTAATACAATATCTGTACGTACTCTCCCTGGTAGAACTCTTGACTCAACCCGTTGCAGAAGAAGCAACGAGCAAGAAACGCTTCCTCACGTCTTGGGTTTCTGCCATCATGGAGAATTGCTCCGGATCAACAGACATAATAATGTTCGTTCTCTCATCGCATCTTCAATCCGTTAGAATGCTTCCTATGAGATTTATGAGGAGGTTGGTTGCGTCTCTTCTGATGGCTCTACTAGACGTGCTGATATCATAATTGATCGGCAGAAGGATAAGGGTGTCATTCTTGATCCCACAATCCGTTTCGAGATGCACGAGCAACAGCCATAAGAGGTGTGTCGTGAAAAACAAGTCATATATGAGCCTTGTTGTCAGCATCTTGGAGCACAATACCACATCACACATTGGACAGTTTTTGGGCTCATGTTCGGTGCCCGTGGCACGAGCCCACGAGGAACTTTAAATCAACTTAAACAATTTAAAATTTCTGATGCAACGATTGATGCCATAGTATCTCATGTGTTAAAATCATCCTTAGCTATAATTAGTAATCATTTGTACCCAACAAACTTTTATTGTAAATGATTTCCTATGTTTTCATATCATTTATCATAATGTTTTCTTTTTCCTTTCAAATTGTCACACAATTGGTTTTCATGACTATTCTTTATGAATTGATTAGTAGGCTGATCTATTCGAACCCTTATTTAGGGTGGCTTTTTTTTTTTTATAAAATAATACTAAATTCGAAACTTTGACCAACGTGTATTAGATATTTGTGTCCATCACCGTTGAATTTTACGGCGTATCCAGAACTTGAATGAACAAGATTTCATAGAAAATACAAGTTCTTTTAGCAGAGGCGGATGCTAATTATGGAAAGTCTAACGTGGTAAACCAGACCATGAACGCTTTTATCCCACATAATAGCATCATCATCACGACTACGTGTTAGTCAAGTGTGTATAAATAACACGATCCTAGTATGGACATCAAAGAGCATTTGACATTTATTTTCTGAATCATCTGGCCATTGAAGTAGAGGTTGGCACTGCTGAACAAAGCAGTCGTTATGCCGTAGTTTCATCGTCTTTTCCGAAGCAGTCTACGAGCTTCATACTAATTCCGCGCGGAAAGAGAAGCCACAGCGCGTCTATGTTTCAATCAACAGACGGATTATGAGGTCAGTTTAATCGAGGCTGTCGCAGCTTGTGACAATTCGTTATAACTAGCAATTATAACGTAGAATTTTACTGACGCAAAAAACCTAACCGATTCCACTCCTCCTTGTCCATCTTTTTTTTGTTTTAATTGGTTATTTTACGACGCTTTATCAACTGCTGTGCTTATCTAGCATCCGAGTGAGATGGTGATAATGCTAACGAGACGAGTCCAGCCGAAATTTACCCTGAATTTGCTCTTAATGGGTTGAGGGAAAATTTCTTTGTCCCAACCATGATTTGAACCCGGGCCCGCTCGTTTCACTGAAAGATGTGCTAACTGTTACTTCGCAGCGGTGGATCCTGTCTATCTTCACTTTGTATCTCTTTATCTTATTAATTTTTACTTTACTTAAACTTATATCTTTGTTCACCGTTCTAATTATGTAGCCTACTTCTTGTTCAGCTCCATCTTGTTTTCACATTGTTCAAATTCATTCTCTTTATCTTCTTTTTGTTTACTTTAATATATATTTATTCTTGTTCATATTCGCACTTTATCAATACAATTGAAGCAGTCAGATCAATAACCATTCAAGTCCATTTACACAAGTTTCGGGAAAAATTAAAAAAAAAATGTTTTTTTTATTTCTTACCTAATTATTATTTTTTGCACGCAATATTTCTGATTGTTTTAGAGATCAAGACAAAATAGTATACCAACTTTTAAAGTCGTAACACTTGTCTGAATATCCAAAATTTAATTTCAAATGTTCAAAAAATGAATGGCCATAAGTGGACTTGAATGGTTATTGATCTCACCGCTTCAATTATTCTTGTTCATTTTTAATGTGTTTCTCTTGTCCTCGTTTACTTTTTCGTCTCTATTCTTCTTATTCACATTACTCTTGTTTCTTTTCCTGTAGTTCAGTCCAATTTTATTTTCTTGTTCATTTCCACTTTGTTTCCTTTCTTCTTGTACATTTCCACTTTTTTCTATTTCACTAATTCATATAGCATTGATATGTTCTTCTTGTTTGTATTCACTTTGCTTTCCTTCTTGTCCATTTTAATTTATTTTCCTCTTGTTAATTTCCAGTTTGTTTCTTTTTCCTTGTTCATTATCATTTTGCTTTTACTTTTTCATATTATTTTTTATTCATATTTAGTTATTTTATTTTTATCTGATTCATCATCATTTTTATTGTGATTTTGTTCATTTTTCTTTGTTTCTTTTCTTGTTGTACACATTTATATTCTTCTTTTCTCTTGTAATCACTTTCCTTACATGTTTCTTGTTCAGATTACTTTATTTCCTTTCTTGTTATTCGTGTCCAATTTCCTTTTTTATTTGGTTCATTATAATTTTGTTTATATTTTATTCGTATTGTTTTGTTTATTTCTTGTTAATTTTTCAGTTTGTTTTTCTTCTTTTTTAATTTTGTTTCTGTATATTATTTGTATTACTTTGCTTATTTTTTTGTCGTTGCTCGTGTTCAGTTTGTTTCTTCCTACTTGTTCATTATAATTTTGTTTCTACATGTTATTCCTATTACTTTGCTTATTTTTTGTTGTTGTTCGTGTTCACGTTGTCTTATCCTTCTTATTCATTACATATACGGATCATATTCGGAGACAAAGAAGAAGGCAGAAGATAGGAAAGACTGGAAAATCTGGATTTGAAGTGAAAGACCTGCTCTTGGACAGAACACTACGAATGAATTATTTCATTGTAATTTGTTTCTATATTTTATTCGTTTGCTTTTTTGTTGTTGCTCGTCTTCAGATTATTTTTTCCTAGTTCTTCATTACAATTTTGTTTTTATATTTTATTCCTATTGCTTTGCTTCTTTTTATTGTTGTTCGTTTTCTCTTTGTGTTTATTTTTCCTTTTTATTCGTCATAATTTTGTTTCTATATTTTATTCGTATCCCTTTCTTTATTTTTTGTTGTTGTTCGTGTTAAATTTATTTTTTCCTACTTGTTCAATATAATTTTGTTTCTACATTTTATTGCTTTTACTTTGCTAATTTTCTTGTTGCTCGTGTTCACTTTCTTCCTTTTTCTCTTGTTCATTATACATTTGTTCCCATATTTCATCATTTTTAATTTATCTTCTTGTTCGTGTTCACTTCGTTTCTTTTTTACTTTTTTCTTATAATTTTGTTTCTCTATTTCATTGATAGTACTTCCTTTATTTTCCTGTTTTCATTTTCACTTTTTTTCTTCTTGTTCGTTATAATTTTGTTTCTGTATTTCATTGTTATTATTTTGTTTATTTTCTTGTTCTTGTTCATTATATTCCTTTTCTTCTTGCTTATTAAAATTCTGTTTATATTTTATTCATAGTTAATTAGATCATTTACTTCTTTTTCTTGTCAATTTCGTTTATTATTTTTCTCGTTTATTATAATTTTGTTTCTATATTTTAATCACATCACTTTGCTTATATTTTTAATGCTAGTGTTAAGTTTGTTTATTTTTTTCTGGTTCATATTTGTTTCTATATTTTATTCGTTTTATTTTATTTTCTTATTACTCGTGATCACGTCGATTCTTTTTTTCTGGTTCATTATAATTTTGTCTTCAAATTTTATTCATAATCACGTTGTTTATTTTCTTGTGCGTGTTCATTTCGTTTATTTTATTATTGCTTTCTATGATTTTATTTTTATATGTTATTCATATTACTTCACTTCTTTTAGTTTTACTTTCACAGTCGTCGTATGTTCCGACAAGTTATATTTAATTTTTGTATTTATTTTCAGACATATTTTTCGTCACGTTAACTTAAAAAAGCTCTAATGCTCTTTTTAAACTTTAGACGAACGTTTTCGCTCACATTAAAAATACGTGTTTTACCGTCTAATTTTACCTGCATATTGTCCCCACTATTTTTGTCTTCATCGCTTCCAGATTTAATTTAATACAACTTACATGACCTATAGCGTATTGGAACAAAGAAGCGTTATATTAAATCTGCGATGGCTTAACACGCGTCTGCACTTTGAAATCCGAATTTTATTTACATCTCAGACGTGTATTAAAGTGGGTTGTGTTCCTTTGTCTCTGTTGTAGCACAAAATACAATTCCAATCGTCAAGTGTCTTGAGCTATTTTCGCTCATCAATCACCGACAGAGCGCCTCGCCCTTCACCTCGTGGCTGCCATGGTTACCATCTGTTTCCGTTTCCCCGTGGAAACAAAAACTTCATATTGAATCTCTTAACAGACGAAAATGCCGGGGTTGCAATGTTACTACTTTTTGTACGTCTGACGTCGATACACAAGGGTTGTAAATGCTTTTTACTGTAGGCCGGTACTGTATACATTATTTTCTTTATTGTATATTTATACAAAACAGATATGTATATCACTTGAAAAAGAAAAATGTTCACTCAGAAAATGTAAAATTGCAATTTATAATCATACTACAAACTCGTCCTATCATAAATTTCTGAAATACTGGCCGTGTGGTGACTACGCTGAAATACTAGAATTTTATCGTATCATAAGTAAGCAACAAATAAAATTTATTGTCATAATAAATCACATAAAATTTGTTTTATTACTTACTTACTGGCTTTTAAGGAACCCGGAGGATCATTGCCGCCCTCACATAAGCCCGCCATTGGTCCCTATCCTGAGCAAGATTAATCCAGTCTCTACCATCATATCCTACCTCCCTCAAATCCATTTTAATATTATCTTCCCACCTACGTCTCGGCCTCCCCAAAGGTATTTTTCCCTCCGGCCTCCCAACTAACACTCTGTATGCATTTCTGAATTCGCCCATACATGCTACATGTCCTGCCCATCTCAAACGTCTGGATTTTATGTTCCTAATTATGTCAGGTGAAGAATACAATGCGTGCAGCTCTGCGTTGTGTAACTTTCTCCATTCTCCTGTAACTTCATCTCTCTCAGCCCCAAATATTTTCCTAAGAACCTTATTCTCAAACACCCTTAATCTCTGTTCCTCTCTCAAAGTGAGAGTCCAAGTTTCACAGCCAGACAGAACAACCGGTAATATAACTGTTTTATAAATTTTAACTTTCAGATTTTTTGACAGAAGACTAGATGACAAGAGCTTCTCAACCGAATAATATTTCCAATATTTATTCTGCGTTTAATTTCATCCCGAGTGTCATTTATATTTGTTACTGTTGCTCCAAGATATTTGAATTTTTCCACCTCTTCGAAAGATAAATCTCCAATTTTTATAGTTCCATTTTGTACAATATTCTGGTCACGAGACATAATCATATACTTAGTCTTTTCGGGATTTACTTCCAACCCTATCGCTTTACTTGCCTCAACTAGAATTTCCGCGTTTTCCCTAATCGTTTGTGGATTTTCTCCTAGCATATTCACGTCATCCGCATAGACAAGAAGCTGATGTAACCCATTCAACTCCAAACCCTGTATATTATCCTGAACATTCCTAATGGCATATTCTAGAGCGAAGTTAAAAAGTAAAGGTGATAGTGCATCTCCCTGCTTTAGCCCGCAGTGAATTGGAAAAGCATCAGATAGAAACTGGCCTATACGGACTCTGCTGTAAGTTTCACCAAGACACATTTTAATTAATCGAACTAGTTTCTTGGGAATACCAAATTCAATAACAATATTATATAAAACTTCTCTCTTAACCGAGTCATACGCCTTTTTGAAATCTATGGATAACTGATGCACTGTACCCTTATACTCCCATTTTTTCTCCAATATCTGTCGAACACAAAAAAATCTGATCAATAGTCGATCTATTACGCCTAAAACCACACTGATTATCCCCAATAATTTCATCTACATATGGAGTTAATCTTCTCAAAAGGATATTCGACAAAATTTTGTACGACGTCAACAAAAGTGATATTCCTCGAAAGTTACTATAGTTAGTCTTGTTCCCTTTCTTAAAAATAGGTACGATTATGGACTCCTTCCATTGTTCTGGTACAATTTCCTTTTTCCAAATTGCAAGTACAAGTTTATAAATTTCGCTAGATAATGCCCTTCCACCCTCTTGTATTAATTCTGCTGGAATTTGATCAATACCTGGAGACTTGTACTTTTCAGATTTTCTATCGCAACTTCGACTTCAGAAAGTGTGGGTTCCGGTATGAATGGCTCAGCAGTTTGTATTTGAATTTCGTCCTGATCATTTCTATTTGGCCTATGTATATTTAGTAGTTGCCCAAAATAGTTTTTCCATCTGTTCAGGATTGAATGAGAGTCTGCAAGTAAGTCACCATTCTCATCCTTGATCACGTTTACCCTTGCCTGATATACGTTTTTAAATTCCTTTATACCCTTATATAAATCTCGAATGTTTTTATTCTTACTATTTGTTTCTACCTCATTCAGTTTTTCCTTCAAGTAATCTCTCTTTTTATTCCTCAGTGTACGACTTGCTTCCCGTCTTTCATTGAAATAATTATCTCTATTCTCCATAATTGGATCCTGTAAGAATTTCAATTTTGCCTGTTTCCCTCTATCTACTACAATTGAGCAATCTTCATCAAACCATGGTTTCTTTTTCTTAGTTTCATGATAACCTATGCTCTGCTCAGTTGCAATTTTGATATTATCTCGGATATTGTCCCACACGCTATTAACATCTAACTCTTCCTCAGCTTCGTCAGCAGTTGCTAAAGCAGCAAACCTATTTGAAATTTCAACCTGATAACGTTGCTTAGTTTCCTCGTCCTTTAATTTCAAAATATTGAATCTACTAATATTAGTTTGTTGCTCTACTCGCTTGGCTACTGATAGTCTTTCTCTTAATTCTCCAATTACCAAATAATGGTCAGAATTACAGTCTGCCCCTCTGAAAGTTCGAATGTCTACTATAATAGTGTGCCTTCTTTTATCTACCAAGATGTGATCTATCTGGTTATGTGTCATTCCGTCTGGAGAAGTCCACGTATATTTACGTATATCCTTATGGGGAAATGTTGAACTCTTGACAATTAAATTTTTTGATGTGGCAAAGTTGACTAACCTAACTCCATTGTCATTACTACGTACGTGAAATTTGTTTTATTAAGAAATATAAATACGCTTGTACCTATGCTCGTTACCTCTTCTGGCTGATATGTATATCTATTATCAGGCAGTACATCTCACTTGACGATATATGTTAGAGAAAGAACAATAATTGTTTGTATGCATCTGAAGTTTGATTAGTGGAATATGTAGCTAATCGGCGATATATGCATTGGAGGGAGAAAGAAACTGGCCTAGTTGCCTCATGATTGATGCCTTATTGATGTTACTTATGAGATTCAATCCTGTCTTCGGACAGTTGACTAAACAAACAAAACTGTGATCGTTGGTGGCCAACAGAAATTCGATTTCTGCCAATACTCTCTTCAACATATCAAAAGCGAACGTAGTAACGTAGGCTAATTCGGGCAAGACCGTGTTAAAGATTTTGTCGAATAAGTGTACATAGGACACGATCTTTTACCAACAGGGGCTCTTCAAGTTCGTGAAGCGGTGGAACAAATGCATCAATGTCGGTTGAAACATAGTAGAAAAATAGATGACGAATGCTCCTTTCTGCCCACACCATTTGTATCTCGTCAATAAAGTTTATATTATATATACGCTAGGAAAACTTACTCGTATTTTCCGACTATCCCTCCTATGTTTATCTTTACCAATACTAGATATATACCGGTATACAAATCACTGGTTTGTGACCAGAAAGTACTATTTTGACGTTTCGTTATAGAAGTTCCGGTATTATTGTTATTGATATCCACAAAACAAGATTTTAACCATTTTCTGTGATTTATACTATTATCAATTTATCTCATAATCATTTGACCTTTGTAAAATGTATATCTTTTTTTTAAACAGAAGATTAGAAATACAATTTCACAATATGAATTGCCCAGAATAACATGTTATCATTTTAGGCACGTTATCTAAATTAGCTATTTTTCCATCGAATTCGATATACGTTGAGTACTCTTTTATATCTCGATGTTTTTTTATATTGTTACTTTAACGACGTACAGTTTGCATACTAACCAATGATATTATGGCCCGCAATTCCAACTCAAAATAGGTTCTCCATTATAGATTTAGCAAATTCATCTCAGGCCAAATGCATGGTTGAGAAGCAGCCATTTCTTGAGTTGGCTGTTATTATGTATAGAATGTATTTAAATTAGATCGACACACTTAGGGATCGAATTATTCTTAAGAGAAAGTGTTTAAAAACGTCGTTTATACGATCCCAAAGTTTGTTGGTATAATTTAGCGACACCCTCTAAAAACAGCTGAAGACGTACTCGATTGCATGTTGAAGTGCGAAATGCTTCAGGTTATGGCATATTGCGGACAAGATCTACCAGCGTCCTAGTTTGACATCATTGCATTTGAGGTATAAGGTCAAAATATTAAAACATTACATATTTTATAAAAACTACATATTTTCGTTTCAGTCTACATAAAAGCAGTAGTGGTGAAGTGTGAAAGCGTTTTGCAGTCACAGCTTCGAATTGTGATATCTCAGGATAAATCGCAGTGACAGATAATGGAGATTTTGTCACGGAATGCTTTTTGTGTTCAGCTGATTCTTGGCCATTGTGTTCGTGTCATAAACATCTCATTCACAAATAATGGCCAATTTGAACCACTTATAAGGTAAATAACTGTTATTATACCTAACATTTAATATTGCTGTGTTTATAACATGTCTAGTTGGGTTTCACGAAAGCGTTTATTTGTAGTGATTGTTAATACTTTAGTATTATTATGCAAATCTTAAAATATATTTCTCCAACTTGAAGGGCGATTAAGAAACACAAGAGATTAGCGGAAACATAGACTCAAGCTTCTCCTATTCGCCATCATCGCTATGAGTCACATTTGCTCGGAGCTATGATTTTCGAACTATAGGCACAGCCGGAACCGGCGACAAATCTGTTACAAGGACCTCAAGTCTTGAAATCACTCCTCACAGCTAAAAAGCAGATATTTTGGTTTTTGGTTTATTTAATATCATGTTCAGCAAGGTACCTATAATTTAAGGCTTCAGCAATGGTTAAGTTCTAAGAGTTAAAAGGAAAAATTAAGCTAGTGAAACATCAAACTTACTCGTATTTATGTTCACACGTAACTATGGACACATTTTTCACCAGCGCCACAAAATGAAATGTAAAGTATAGGAAAATATTGTCTTTTTTTACTTGCGGTGGGCAATATTGGTAACTCTACAATTCCAGTGCTAAATAACATAAAATTCAAGTTTGACAATCAGATTTTAAACTTAAATTTGTGACTAGGAAATATCGATTTTTGCGTTTAAATCTGCTATTAAAACTAAGGTAGCAATTTCAATTTATAGGGTTATTATAAAGTAACTAATACAGTTCTAATTAACATTTTCAAAACAAATTGAACAATCAAGATGAACTAAAAGACTATGAAGTGTGTGAAGAACGGAATTTAGTTATTCCATTCTAAAATACATTTTCCTAGTTTCAGAAAATGGCTTCAAATCTTCAAACAAGAATTGGTTTGTTACAATGATATTATGAATGTAGTAGAAAATTCACTGCTGGATTAAAAATATTTCGGGCAATCATGCATCTGAGAGACAGTTGTTGTACAGCTTAGACACAAAAAAAACTTATCGATCGAACAAATTCTATTTTCTACTCTGAATCCTTCGGGTAGACAAGCATGATTCACACTAGTAACCTGCTTCTTACCTTACCAGTATACGTAATGTATCTCTAACGAGAAGCGGTTTTACATAATTATGTAATCGTGACAGGAATTTTATATCTGATATCATGACGCAAGCGGTTAGAAGATAGATACGCCAGTCAGCATGAAACAAACGCGTGAAGTCTTCAAGTATTAGTATCTCTTTTTTTGTTTGGAAATATGACTCTGTTTTAATTATTTTTTAATATATCATGAAAATGCTTTGTGGCTTTCATGGTGTTTATGTCTTTATTAAAACGGAAAATATGACTCGTTTTTAATTAGTTTTTAATGTAACTTCTTATAAATGTATGGTGTCTACTCTTTTCATTTTAACTTAATATTTAAATACAATGAACGTTTTAGGTTATGTGCATTTGAAGTAGAAGGAATTTTGGCTGAAATTGGATATAGATTAGAATATTCAACAAATCGAAGTAAATTATCAGTAAAACATTAGTTACTATCTACACTTCATTGGTAGCTAATATTATGCCATAGCAGATATGCATGAATCCATACTATACAAGAACTAATAATATATCAGACCATACTTTAGTAGAATACGACCCTGGAGTGATTTAGAATAAAGGTAGGCTACAAATATTTATTTTAGAAAATAGAAATAGTACAATGGCTTGAGGCTAACCTTTTACGATCACCGAAGTGAACCAAAGAGCTTTCAATTCGCATGGCGATGAGCCGTTCTCTGTGGTCAAGCGCTAGAGCACTCCAAACCCTTCAGTTGAAGGCCGCTCCTTGATACAACCTCCGAGATCCCAGCTGTGTTTTATCTGGAGGCGTTTCGCACTTCGTAAATTTAATGCTCTCCACTCGAGCAAAGTAACATCAAACAATGCGCCACGGATCTCGAATCGGGTGAGTTTCTAAGCGTATTTAACGATACTAAATCAATAAAAAACTTTTTAAGTGCTGGATAAAAATGTTTATATGCTCCAAATAAGACTACGTAACCATCACTAAACAATAAGCACAAAAATTAAGGATGAAACAATCTCATACGAATCAAACAACGGTTATGAACATACTTGTGACCGGAGTGGTATAGCAGCTAGCGAGCGGGACTCGTGTACAACTGCGCTCAGACGTGTATTTGTATCTATCTTAAGCTGGTATCATACTTGAGTATCCTTAAAAAATACGATGATTATCAATTAATCACATGACGAATCCTCGGAATCATTTCGCTAAATTATAATCTTCCTATTACCAATTTCACCGTGCAGTTGATACAGTGTCACTGAGTAAAATGATAAAACTTTAACGCTACGTCTGTAAATTGTTATAGCTCGAGCGACAAATATAAGAAAATGAGACATTTCTCAAATCGGTTTTGTAAATAAATAAATAAATAAATAAATAAATAAATAAATAAATAAATAAATAAATAAATAAAATAAAATAAATAAATAAAGAAATTAAATAAATAAATAAATAAACAAATTAAGTAAACAAACAAAGAAATTAAATAAATAAATAAATAAATACATATATAAATAGATAAATAGATAAGTGGATAAATTGATAATTGGATAAATAGAATTACTTGTAAGACAATCAAATTCCGTGACAAAAGGTAGACAACATAAACAAGATACACTCATTATGATCAAGAGTTCAGTTGCTGCGCTAAGGTAACCTTGTCAATGAGTGGTGTGAAACTTGAAAATGGTTCACAATCCTGCCATCTATCCGCAGTATGCGGAACCCGAATCACGCAAGTGAAGTGGGTAGGCATTAGACACACACAAACAATCTAATGACATCCTGAATGGGTTTCCAAGATTATGCCTAATTAATTATCTTAAACATTTTAATCTGTGATTTGTACTCGTAGATAATTGTGAAATCAATACATACTCATCCTGGTTCTGATTTAGTATTTATGGAAGTCAAACCCAGACATAATCGCTCAGGCCGCTCGTCGTATTTTCCAATGTAATTATTTCTCATCGGTGGTTCAATTTCACGATAATATTTGTTCTTTAAAATTGCCATCTACAACTTCATCTGAAGCAAGCAGAAAAGGTAGAGCCTAAAGCACAGTAAACGAGTAACAAAAGATTCTTTGTCTAGCAGATAGGGTGGCTGTTTCAGGGTTTATAGTATTTCCGTTCCTTCGAGGGCCGCACAGGCGTGCTCGAGAAATCCTGCGAGCGGGGTCGAGCTTATCTGACGAGAAATTGGAGAGCGTAGCGTCGCTATGAAAGTCGTCGTCTCTCGCTGTACAAAATACAGCCTGCATGCTTCTTGATTTACGAGTAGCAGAGAATACTCGTGCATACGAATGGTATGCGAGATTATGTCGCCAACAACCTTAGCAACATTTACCACTACTCATTCACTCGTCCGTTTATTACACCGCAAAACAATCATTCACACATACCCTCATTCACTCGCATATGGATGATCCTGTTCACACTCATTACCTACTTGTCAACTTATTCTGACATATAGTTCTTACTAAAACGTATTTACTGTAATAGTAACAAAATGTGGTCATTTACTTAAAGGACGATCTCAAAGGAAAAAAATTTAGAAGCTTGTTTATTGTATGCTCTAGACAATCATATGTTCAAAGCAGACTACTTTCAGCCCTTCATTTTGCAAATATTTTTGAATTATTAATTTTTTTGTGAGAACTTAAAATTGTCAATTTGTTACAACCATTTTGCCAAACTACATTGTTAAATAGGTTATTGTGTGAAATAAATAAATAAATAAATAAATAAATAAATAAATAAATAAATAAATAAATAAATAAATGTTTCTAGAGATAAAACAACATTTTCATGTTGTACTAAGAACTTTTTAATACCGCCTCGTATAATAAGGAATTGTCCATTTCAAAGCGATTACTTAGTAAATTATAGTAGAGTGGGTTGGGGTAATTTGGCTATAAAACAGCATTTTTAAGTTTAGAAACTCCTAGCTGTTAGGCTACCATGTTAAAATTTTCCAGTCAGTTTTTTTTATATATTAGCGCTGTGACCTTATAGAATGATTCTATTGTATTTTCAAGTATGTTGGTCTCTCCTTATCATAATAATAACTCTAAGTTTAACTCTACTCAATTTACCCCATGGATAGGAAAATTTGGATACTATGCGTTTTATTAAAGTAAAACATGCTTTAAAGTCCTTATAAAATCAAATTATCCCAACCATAGATTAGTGTATGTATCCTAGAACAGAACGTAGAGGTTAGGTAGGCATTTAAAAATTGTAATTAGTCTAAGAAGATACAAATTCAGCCAATACCTAAGTTCTTGATAAGGCTTATTTTGTAAATTTAAAATATCTCCCTTCAAAATCAGTGACAGAAAACACTTCTGATATTTTACTTGTTTTTCAGCAATCCGTAATTTGTGTGCATGACATGACCTGGAACGAAAACTAGTTTCGTTACCAGTTAACCTAGAATTGTACCCAAATTACCCCACGTTTGTAAATTGTAATTTACAAACAAACTATTAATGTCATATTGCTACATGTATTAAAACTAGTGCTGTTGATCGATCAAAATATTTAATCGATTAACCATGTGAATTTAAACGATTAATCGAGTTTTGATCGAGTTGAAAAATGTTTTAATATACTGTAATACACCATTATTGTTAAATTTAACTTGTGTTCGGTGATAAGCAAAAGTATTAAATTAATGTTGTATATCTGTATATATTATATCGTTATATTACAAAACAACTATTTTAATTACTTACTAACATATTTATTATGAGGCTTATAATTTATTGTGTCAATTTCTCCGGAATTTTTGAGACAAACATAAATAACAAAAAGTATGAAGACTCACCTAGTTAATAGCGCTTCATCCGTGATTTTAAACATGTGAGTGCATTCACATGCCCCGAATTAAGTGCTGCTCTACGTTTAGTAACAATGTTTACTGCATCACTAAACACGAAAAAGCTTTATTTCTGTACTTCTCCACGATCGTTGAATTTAAATGCAAATGTTTCACCGAGTTTACCTCTCAAATTCTCATATGACATAATGGAGTTTACACTTTACACAAACCACAGAAAACTGATTTTTTTTATCAACAGTAATCTCACTAGACGTTTTGATTTATCTAGAGAAAATCAAAACTCGAGTGGGATTTAATTGACTATTACACGATTAGAAGAAAATATATAAAGATTAGAAGTAACGAAGTACTCCAATACAATAAAATATTAATTGACTTACGAAAATACAACTGTCTTCAAATGTATTATTGTACCATCACAACATTACAAATATTACGCTAGATGCATGCTAGATGGCAGTAGTGAGCAATGCCCTCTCGTCGATAAGTTTTCGATCTATTATACACGATAGCAATGTTACTAGTCAAGAAGGCTTTGTTGATTCAGTTTCATTTTTATTAAAATGCAACATTCCACTTCAATTATCCGAATCCCAGTAATCAACGTCACTTGACAGATGGTTTTCAACAAATCTTAATATTAAACAATCTCTGATAAGTGACTATCCATAATATCATATAGCAGAAGCTATAACATAACCTAACTAATATACACAAGTGTTAGAAAAGTTTTAATTAACGACGATGACATAAAAAATAAACATGAATAATTTTAAAAGGAATAATTATTGAATGTACAATTTTCAAATTTGAATGTGGTTGGTGGTTCAATTGATGTTATATTGGACGTGTGCGTAATAGAAGTGGAACTCGTTGATTTAGGCCTACATGGTGTATTCAACTTGTTCAGGATTTCCGAATGGTGCTCTTCATTTATTTGTAAATCGGATTTCAGAAGATGCATAGGTATGATCAGTGATTTTTATTAATTCTTGTTCTTGAATGCCAATGCGAGTCATATTTGAAACTGCTGTGCATCGACTGGAGTGGTTTGTAATTATATATATATATATATATTTTTTTTTTTTTGACGTCCGTACCAGCGCAGTTTCAAATGTTGGCAAACAAAGAAACAAATGCTAGGAACGCGATAAAATTGTGCGATAAGCAGCCATGATTGGTTGAAATACGTCCTTTCGTACCGTTTTATTGGTCAAAAGTAGTATGACGTAGTAAGAGTGTAATAGTCACACTAAACACACAACCTTCGTATACAAACTCGGTACAGAAATTGCAACTGCAAAAGTGCAGCGGTCGAAACAGAAGACTGGCCCCTATTGTAATCGAATTACCAGATTTTAGAAAAAGAAGGTAGTTACACTCTCATTTGCACACAGTGTAGACATGGCTATTTTATAAGGGATGAGGGGGACGAATCCCAGAAAAGTATGTATTTCATATGCTAGAAAGATGAGCTGTCTTGGAAAACCATAAAACTTAATAAGGATTTCGCTTTGTGTTTCAACTTTCAATAGAGGTAGACTAGGTCACTGTCTTCATACCTCCATCTCTTTCTGAACTGTTTGTGCAAAGATTTTCCTTTCGCTACTTGGTTTACAGTTAGAAAATAACAGTACTATTGTACTTTTAAGTAGGCAATTTCCGAGAGAGGAATATTGTCGGAATTTTAGCATGGGTTTGTATTAACAAAATAATAATTAATATCAACTACAACCGATTAATTTTAATCGACTCGATTATTCGATTAATGATCGATTAATCGATTAAATCCCACAACACTAATTAAAACATGTTCTAAATAAGTGTACTTTACACATAAATGAATTTAGTTACTGTATCTCAGCTAGTTTTCCAACAATATTGCTTTGAATGTGATGGGCCATTTCACAGTCTGGTAAATAAGAAACAGTTTTTATTACCAGGCAGTATCAGTGTGATCAATACAATTTTTAACACTCCACGATATATATTTGTGATGTAGATAATATACTTATATTAAATTGGCATATATTTGAAGATTAGATGAAGTTTTATTCAGTAAATTGTAACTTACACCCAAATTACCTCACTATACCCAATTACCCTGACCCACCCTAATTTTTGTATTAAAAATGTAGCGAAAACTAGATTACTTTCATGTATACTCTTTTACGAGCGTTAAAACCAAGTGGTCGACATTAAAAGTTAATGAAAATATAATATTACATTACGTTTCATTTGTATGGAAACATGTTTTCATACCTGTTAAATTTTTATGGCCACTCTGCTGTTTTCATACTAATTAAATTTGTTTTGAGGGCGTTATCGTAGAGTTAAATCCCTTCTGCGAAACTCGGGCACAGATTTGAGATTCTAGCCGCGCAGTTAGCAGAAGTTGCGTAACGCCGGTAACGAGTGTTGGGTAATGGACACTGAAACAAGTTATTGGATTATGAAGCTCTTAGAAATGGACCAATTGGCTTTCAGTTTTATTATCGGGCTGCGCAGTCTAATGGACTGATCAGCCCGTCCGAGCGTTGTCTGGCTTCGAAAAGCTCTCCTCTCATCAATAACCTGCAGTTACGGACGTTTACGGAGTTCAGATCCACAGAGATGCAGCAGTAAGTTTGCACTGATCTTATGTACAGGTCATGGCGCCATTTATCAATAAGGAATCTAAGAAAAGACTACGCAGTTATGAGCCAACTCGTTGCTATGGTTACGTAGCTGATAGGTTACATGAAATCCTGAGTTCAGCCATACGACACGGAGCAAGTATTCGAATAAAGACGACAAAATTTCCAGACCTTACTTCCTAAGGACACGTTATAAAACCTCGGGTACGTGGTTGTGAACAGAAATGATATGTAAAAGTTACACTACTGTTTCCACACATATCTGACTAGAAGAGACTCTGATTTGGAAATGTGGTATCTAATTAAAGGTGTTTCTAATCGTAAAGCTTGAAGTTAGCTTTAAAAGACTAGGAGATCCTGGATTTTATGTAACTACATGTTCTATTCCTATTATGAAGGTAAGATAAAAACAATATCGCGCGAATCGCATTGAAAAGGTACATATTCCGAAATTTTAAATTACTTTTACATATTTTGATACAGGCCTACATTATCCTTTTTTTTTTTACATATTTTACACATTGCATATTTTGAAAAAAAAAAAAACACACAAATTATTTTATCATTTTAACCTCGATTTAATCTATTACGCATTTGGGAATTGTTTAAAACGCTTGCCACTAATTTATATCTCTCAAACATGCACCAATCAAACATATTCATTTTTAAGCTAGAGTTAATTCAGATTGTAACTAAATCCAGACGTTTTTTTTAGATTGGAATGCCATGTAGCACGTATAGGCGAATCCAGAAATGCATATCGATGGCTGAGAATCAGACTGTTCTAAGTCGAACTTTATATAAGAAAGAAATCTGTGTTTCATTGTGTTCCAGTTCTTGTCTGCATTTATGAATCGAACAAAATTGTAAATATTCCTCTCCATAAGGTTGCTATGAAGCTATTCCAAATTGTTTCATGAAGCTTTGAATGTCAGGAGCTTAAAATAGCTCTTCTGAAAAAAAAAATAGTGAATTGGACTTGGAACAGTCTGGCTCTGGGCCATCGATATAGAGTGTTAGTTGGGAGACCGGAGAGAAAAAGAACTTTGGGGAGGCCGAGACGTAAATGGGAGAATAATATTAAAATGGATTTGAGAGAGGTGGAATATGATTGTAGAGATTGGATTAATCTTGCTCAGGATAGGGATCGATGGGGGGCTTATGTGAGGGCGGCAATGAACCTCCGGGTTCCTTAAAAGCAGTAAGTAAGTAAGTAAGTAAGTAAGTGAGTAAATAAGTAACGAATGGTTATCTTTTTGCTGTGTTTAAAAACTATATATCCCTTAATAAATAACGGTAAATTATTTTATGAGGAACAAATTCCAATACGAATGGTGGATCCCATTGTATAGTTATTGTAGTGCTATTGATTTCGCCTCCAAAAAAATTAACCGACAAAATGATGTAATAAAATATGCATGGAGGTAAATTGTTCATTTTTGTCCCGTACACTTTATTTTGTTTTTGTTTCAGTTTGTGGGTATTAATTTTTGTTTCCTTTTACTTGCATATCGGGTACCTGTAGATTTGACACTAGTGTAAGGACAGATAGAAACAATACAATGAATATTATTACCAAATAAATGTGACAATTAATACACCCATTCCGAAGAAAAACTAGACAAGTCAATTTGATTCCATTTTTTATTTCATAGTACTCATTGTTTGCTCGTTTTCCATCGTTTGATAGTGATAAGAGAAGGCAATTGTTAATAAAATAAGGAATAGACTTTGGTGTAGAGAAACACAGGTTCGAACCAGAGGTCAACTGGTTTTTCAGTTTATGTGTGCAGTTTGTATAGTTTTTGTGCATTTATCTTATATAATTTGTGTGTTTAGCCTGTATAGTTTTCATGTTTAGTTTGCCTGTCTAGTGAGAGCGAGTGGAATCATCTGTGACATCACAGAGCACCCAGCTCGAAATCACTTTGTCAGCTGGACAAAAGACGATTTCACAAGTGTCTTAAATCTGTACTTCTCTATTTCAAATGATAATGAAAAAGTGGTAGCACGTAAACCGGAAGTAATAAACCGGATTGTAAAGGCCCAATTGAGTCGAAGCATCGTAAACAGTTCTCTTTCAGCGGACGGCATTTCCATCCACATTTCATTACATTTTACAGCTCAAAATTGAAACGTTCTTTCGTGAATTACGGTGAAATGCTTTCGTTGAACGCTATGAAACATTTACCAGATGTATGCAGAAAATAATGCTTCGTCTTAAATGACATTAATGCAATGGGACGTATTGCACCATGTATCAAAAGTATTTTCTGCATCTTTTTAGTTTCTACTGGCAGATATACTTTTTATGGCACTCTTTCTTGCAGGATTTATCAGCAGTAATCTTACTAGAGGTTTTTGGTTTATCTAGAGAAAAACAAAACTCGAGTGGGATTTAATTTACTCTTACACGATTAGAAGAAAGTATATAAAGATTAGAAGAAATAAAATACTCTAATACAATAAAATAGATATTAATTGGCTTACTGAAATTTGATTTCACTAATGTTAGCTTCACCAAAACATTTGAACGGAGCCGCCATTTTCAGTTGACTGTCTATGCTGTAAACAAATGACGATCGCAAAGCATGTTTTATAGTACTGTAAAGGATTTTCAGTTCTAAATGTTGGCAAACAAAGAAACAAATGGTAGGAAGGTGATAAAAACAGGAGAAAGTGTATAAAATTAGAAGAAATAAAGTACTATAATACAATAAAATAGATATTAATTGGCTTATTAAAATTCTATTTCACCGAAATGTTTGAACGGAGCCGCCATTTTCAGTCGACTATCTATGCGGGAAACAAATTATGATCGCAAAGCATGTTTTATAGTACCGTACCGAAAAGGATTTGCAGTTTGAAATGTTGGAAGACAAAGAAACGAGTGCTAGGGTGGTGATAAAAATAAACAAATGCTAGGGAAGCGATAAAACTGTGCGATAAGCAACCATGATTTGTTGAAAGACGTCCTTTCGTACCGTTTTATTGGTCAAAATTAGTATGACGTAGTAAAAGTGTAATAGTCAGTACAAACTTTCGAAATGATGCTTCGGCCTGAAGTGGCAGGTTTTCTTTTTAGAGTAAAACATAAAATTTCATAATTGTGTATGAAGTTTGATACCGGTATGTTTGTTTATAAATTATTCAGCAAAGCCTTACATACTTCACAATTACAGTACTAATAACATGAATATACGCTTCAATATTGATCGGGGTAGCTCAATGATAAAACATAACTTTCGGAACATTCCGGATTCGATCAATTTGATCGGGGTTTTTAGTGGTATCCTCTACTATAGTATAACTAGGAAAATAGTTATTTAAAATACAAGTGTCGGATTGCTTCCCTTTTCCACCACAAACATAAAATACATCATTTCACTAGACTTGGTGGTGAACATGTCTCAACTATGACCACTAGATGGCAGAAAATTGAAAATTCAATGTTCCATTCCCAACAATGACAGTATGATTTCGCAATTAAAGCGACATGTAATAAGTCTAAAATAAAACACATAAAATTAGTCAGTTAACATCAAACTTGTTTATTTTGTTTCTCTAAATTAGTATTTTGGACCACTTTGTCCTACGGTGCTTATTACATACCACTCAGCTGCGTGTTTAAGTCCACTATACAGATGTTGTGAACGAAATATTTTATTTGTAAAGTTTTGGTCCATGGCGCTATTCCTTTCTTTTTATTCTTTAAATTATTTTGTCTTTATAATTTATGTTCTGATTCTAACCATTACGTTTTAATTAAATCTAAAACATGTTTATATACCAAGCTAGCTAGACTTTTCATTGTTCCGAAATACGGCGTCTACAATAGCATCGTTACAGAGCTTATGAACTTGAACCATGACATGAGTAGTGAATTCCACTGGTCTTTGTTCACTCTCTATAGAACTGCATAATACAAGGGCTTAATGATTCGGGAAGGATGATGTGTTGGCAGATATGAAGGAAACGTACTGCCTTTCATGAAGCTTACCTGCAGCAAAGATTGAACTGCTGTCCCTTCTGAACCTAACACTCATTTGAATACGAAACAAATTAAAATAGGCTACATTTTACAGAATTGTAAATAATTTTCGAATATTAAACTTATAAAGTTGCTGCAGTTGTTATGAACTTATGAATAAACTGCTATCTTGAGTCTTGAAGATCTATTAACTTTTATAGCAAAATGTGATTACAGCTCACAGTTTTCATTTAACATCAACTTAAAATTACATAACAATTAAGGATGGGATCAAGTTTACTAAGTGCAAGAAGCAGAATGACAGTGAAAGCAAGCATTTAACTATACTCGTAATAACACTTAGTGCTTAATTGGGGGGGGGGGGAGTGACTACATAAATTCTTATAACAAAGCCAGTAGAGCAGGTTTAGCGTGGCTAAGATTGAGGGCATGGAACGGTGATAAAATTGTCAACGAAGAAGGAGAGCGCCTTTGTCCACTGTGCGGGGAAAAGGACTCCTGGAGACACATTTTATTACAGTGTGTCGAAACGGAACATATCCGGAGAAAGTATCTACCATCCTCGATGCTAAGTCAGAATAGGAGTTTGCTTGCATGTCATGGGCAATAGAGAATGGGAACAAAAGAGTGGATTGTTCCTCTTGAAGGCGAGACAGATTAGAACTTCAGCTGTTGAAGTTTATGATGCGAACTGACGAAGGGGTAATGGTAAATACTGAATTATGCACTTTTATGGCTGTTTGTATGTTAGGTTAGGATATATTATATAATGTGTTTTGTTTGTGCCATTTTTATATTAATCTGTGTCTTCTTTTAGAGAGTGGTTGGATCTAATCATAGGTGAGGGGGGTGAAACCTACAAAGTAGAACTTGTTTTACAAAACACGTAAGGTCAAAAGACCCGTGCATTGGATTTAAGAGAAAATTCTGATATTATTGCACGTCTGTCTATATAATATTACTCAATAAATCCCTCTGTCTATCTAGTTCTGTTGTAATCTTATTTCAGAGGGACTATTTCTTCTACAAAGTGATAATTTCCAAAAGTAAAGAAAGCAACTCATGCCGCCGCCGCCGCCGCCACCACCACCACCACCACCACCACCACCACCACCACCACCACCACCACCACCACCACCACCACCACCACCACCACCACCACCACCACCACCACCACCACCACCACCACCGAAACTATTACATTTACGACTATAACTAAGACTACTAAAATTACTGTAACTAACCTAAAACTACTATAATAACTCAATTAATCCATGGCGTGAACAGCCCATGAAGATCTAAAGGCGGTCAGCCGGTTTTTTCCCTTACTTTCACATGCCTCAGCAGAACGATCTTCCAACCAGAACGGGGGTATCATGTGGGCAGCACAATGATCCCCCCAGCCGTTTCAGCTAGTTTTTAAGCCCGATTTCGCTAGCCATGACTCCCTAAATTCATCTTGATGCCTGGTAGGCATACACTGACCAAAATTTCATGAGAAAATTTCTTCCCCGTGAGGACTGCAATCAGGGTGCATTCCGTAACTCGATTCCTTGGGATGATGTCTTAGACTACGAAGAAGAGATGAACAACGATCGAGAAAGCAAGACTAACAGCGCCCGCAAAGCCGAAAACCCGCACGACAATTTTCTATACGTCGCGTCGTTGACGTAAGACTGCTTGTGAGTGTTTCGAGACGTCGAGATTAATCACTCCCGAAGTCCCGAACGTCAAGCAGCCTTGAATAGACATAGTTGTTCATACCTGACTGAACTTTTATCTACTTTGGCAACTGTTATATATGTATAAACAATCAAATAGCCTATTTGAAACATCATCTCTACCTTTCAGTGTGTAATAATCCGTTCCCCAGTCTTTATTTAATTACTAGGCCCTTGCTAGGAAGTTTCTTTTCATATATCTGAAATCAAGTGTGCAATCTCAAGTAAAAAGATATTAACGTTATGTTTTATGTTTCTTAGAAATGTAAATTTATGTGAGAATTATTTTTTCTATATATACTGTATAACCATTGGTAATATCATATAATAGAACCAGAACATTTTGATAACTGAGATACTGGTCTGTTTTGTCTTTTTGTCTCATTTAAACATTTATAATGTTATTTATTTCAATGATGTATGTTATTCAAAGTTGCGAAATGCTACTTCGAGAATGATGAGCGAGACTCGAAGCGCACGAGAATGAAGAGACGAGACTCGAAAGACAAATGCAACGAACACAGCGAGCGAGAGCGGCAGTTAGTTTTGTTCATCTCTACTACGAAACTACGGGGCAGGACTAACCACAACTACTATAACTACAAGTATTACTAAAACTATTATAACTACTGGTATAACTACAATGACTAAAATTGCTGTAACTACAACAGTCAGCAAAACTGCAAAAACAACTGCTACTAAAATTTTCAATTATAGAGCAGTCCTGGGAATAGGAGGAAAAGTGAAAAAAAAACGACGAAACCCCTGCCCATGTCCTTTTCTCTTATACCGCCATATAAACAAACGCAGAGTAAGGCTGTGTGCATCAGTGGTGAAATTTAGGAGCTGAAAGTTCATAAAAGCTGTGATGACTGGCTGATGCAATCCGTCACTGGCCGTCCTGTCTACTTGTACCGCATCAAAACATTACTGTCTCTGCTGGGAAAGATGGAGTGAGGAGTTAAGGGGTGGTCTGCATACCTCAATCGAGTTAATAGCGCCCAGGCCTGTGATAGAGCGATGTCGTACACCAGTGATGTCAAAGCAAGCGCATTTTTCTGACTTTGACGTCGTGCGCGGGCATTAAGCGCTAGGTATGCTAGGAGGAATAAGCAGCCTGTTGGATTAAGAAAACAGTGGTCCACAAACTTCAAAAGGAACGTGAAATTTTATGTCGTTATTTTTATATGGCTTCTTTCTGTTTGTTATGTTCTATGTTGTCTGTAAAACAAAAGTACTAACACCTATATCTTAGTCTAATATTGGAGTTGTGTTTTAAACGTTAATAACATAATAAAGAGTAAAGAAGGAATATTCACACAAATAATAACTACAACTATACAGTACTAAGTGAATTAAACACATCATTCATAAAGAAAGTGTTATCCCAAAGAAAGACACTGAATATGACATGAGAAGTTGAAATTGATATTGATGATATCATTAGCCTTATAAAAGTATTCAAAACAATATTATTGTACAAAGCAAAGTTGCCTAGGTACATGTTTTAACTGTAGCTAATATTACATAATAAAACTCTTATCGCATTATGCTTTTAGGTGATTTTGGTGCGCAACTTTCTGTTATGAAAATATTAAATTATCTCGAAATCTGTTGAAGCTATAGAGCTGACGTTTTACCAACACATAGGCACATATCTTTTGTTTGTGATGTAACAGTATTTGCTTTGTTAATTCATTTCCTTACAAACATTTTCCATGCAAATATTTTCAAAATTTGTGATACACTATCTTCAGTAATACGTATTTACGATATATTAGATTTACGAAAACATTGTTTTAGTACCTGTAAGGCTACTAAACAAACATATCTGAAAATTTCACTTTTCTGTAAAAAAAGTCGAGAAAATATTCCTTTTGAATAAAAAAGCAAACTTGTGAAAAATGAGCATTAAAATTAAAACTTACATTCTTATAATGCAGTTATACTTCTCAGGCAAATCTAAAAATTAACATGGATACAGTTTTAATAAGTTCTCTTCCCTTTATCCATTGAATCAGTGCTGGCCATCCCTGTATATAGCGCGACCAACCGGCATATACTACCTCTTTCGTCTGTATCTTTCCTTTCAGCTGTAAAGCGCTCAGGCTCTCCTGCGCTCTAAAGCGCGCGCTTGCTCCTATGGGCATCAGTTGACATCACTGCCATACACAATGCAAGAAGACATGTAGAACATAAAGTTGTATCTTATCAAAGTATTTCGGTTACCTTTTTTTGGACCATCCCTTAATAATATTATTATTGTTATTATTATTATTATTATTATTATTAGTATTATTTCATCATCATCATCATCATCATCACCATCATCATCACCATCATGAACATCATTATTGAACAATTTTTAATACATACATTTAAATATACTTATGGTCTCATATTTGAGTAAAAAGCAAATGTAAAACGCTTTTTGATTTGTAGAATTCATTAAAAACTTTCTCGTAAGAGTGAATAAATTATCACTGTTAGATTTCGAGCAGTATTATCGAAGAACAGGTATATTTCTCCTTAACAAGAAGTGTCGATTTTGAACGTCTCATGCATAGAGTAGTGCTTTTCCAAGCTCTGTTTACACTGTCGTCGGTCGTCGTGCACTGACGTGGCAGGACATTCATGATTAATTGGGTAAAGCAGTCAACCAAGATAACACGCGCTGTCACTGCGTTTGTCTTCCTGCCTCACTAACTACACAAAGCGAGTCTTGTTTAGCATGAGTTTCCTTTAAGTAATTGTTCTACAATTTCTGGTATAGGAGAAGTCTTTCTTTCTCAATTGCATCCTATTGCTTTCGGGCATCTCAGTCTGATTTCAAGTGGGATTTTGCATGGCGAAGAACATTTCGACATATTCCAAAGCACTTCAGCAAATTCCAAAGATCTTAATAAGACAATTTTCTCGGACCCGGGATCGTTTCTCACCCGGGACCTCCAGGTCTGACACAAGAAAATTTCGACATATTCCAAAGCATTTAAGCAAATTTTGAAGATCTTAACAAGAAAATTTTCTCGGACCCGGGACTCTTTCGCACCTGGGACCTTTAGATCTGACACAAGAAAGTTACGAGATATTCCAAAGTCCTTATCATAAATTCCAAAGATCTTAACAAGAAAATTTTCCCGGACTCGGGACCTCAAAATCATATACGAGATACAGCTCGTAGATTTAATCTGTTCCCGGTATGGATCTTAGAACCTCTTCGTTACCAGCCTGACGCTTAAGCAATGGACTACCGCGAACTTCTGAAGAAACTGTGAGAACGGTGATGCTAATAATCTAATATATGCTAATATATCTGTGCCGACGGACGTTTCTGAAAATAATCTACCGCTCTGCATGACAACATTTGGTCACCGTAGAAAAACACTGCTAGAGCACTCTTCATAACAGTGTAGAACGTGCAAATTTCATTGCTTTTAACTCGCCAACTTTCCAGCTATACAGGGTGATTCACGAGGATTTACCGTCCCTTACCGAAGCTTATTTCCGAAGGCATACTGAGCAAAAAAGTCATATAAACATTTGTTCTAATCTCAATATTTTCAGAGCTACACTAATTTGAAGTCGTTTGTAAAATACCATTATTCTTGAGTTTTAAGGGGAAAATAATATTACAGATAAAGAATGAGCTATTCAGGAGTATCATTTCTTTAATTAGCTAATACTCTGAAGCTAGAAATGTGTTGTGAATTCCATAGTTGCTTCGTACAGTTTTTTTTCGATTTTTAACTACAAAATTACATTTTCTTACGCATTTGTCATAACAATTGTTACAAATAACGTCATTCTTGTAAATTCTTTAAGACTGTACATTAAGATGCATAATTAAACTGTAAAGAGTTAAGTACCTAAAGTCGTATGATTTGTAACAATTTTTGTGATAAGTGCGTAAGAATGATGTAATTTTTAATTAAAAATTGAAAAACAAAATTTGTACAAAGTAATTAACAACACATTTTTAGCTCCAGAGCACTAGTCAATTATAGAAATGACACTTCTAAATAGTTCCTTTTCTATTTGTTATATTTTGTATCCTTAAAACTAAAGAAAAAAGGTATTTTACTCACAACTTCAAATTAGTGTAACTCTGAAAATACTGAGATGAGGACACATGTTTATCTGACACTTTTGCTCAGAATGTCTTCGGAAATAAGCTCCGTAAGGGACGGTAAATCCTCGTAAATCACCTTGTATAATTTGGCTTTGGTATACGTAACTAACTTTCATTTGAGACAGTATAATCAAGTCGATAATCCTAAACGCATATTGGCACTTGGCAACAACAACAACAACGTTCTTTAGCATCTAGATTGTTTAGAGAGAAGTGTACAATCGAGTGAAATCGATGGGTGCAACTTAGTAATTATTCTGTTCTGATTTCTCTGTTTGTAACGTGATTTGGTGGAACTTACCGACATCTCAGAAGCAGGGTGGTCCACAATCTCTAATTCGGCCTCTTGACCATCCAGCATCACTGACACCGTCTTCTGACCGAACTCCTCGTCTGAAAGCAATAGAAATTCGCATTATATTCTTCAATCGAACGACATGTTATGTCAAACTGTTCAGTAGATACCTAGGGTAAAAATAGTTATTTTCTTTCTTTACTTAGACTCCAAATGTGTAGATTTTGGGAACTTTATTAAGTTACAAGATTAATAATTGGCACCAGACAAACATGTTCAAATTCGGAAATAATTTTTAATTTATCAGTACGCGGAACACAACATACATTGATGTTATAAAATACGGCATCTATTTAGAGATTTTCACGAAAAACTTTTTTTTTAACATATACTCATTGAAAAGTTATTTTCAGCATGCCTGTCTCTTAGTCTCTTGTGTATAAGTATTTCTCCTGAAACAACTGAAGCGGTTTTTGCTTATATTCAATTCCTACGGTTCAATCTATCCAGAAATGATGCATATGAAATAACAAATAATCTACTCCTTTCTCCGTGGATTAGATAGCTTGGCCTGTCCCGATCTCAGCTCACCTATTCTTAAGTCTCCTTATGTCACATCTTCCCTTTTATTTATATTGTAAAATTTGTTTTGCAATTCTTTTTAATTCCATTCTGTTTGGACGTTTCGTCCAGTTAAGCTTATGTCTATAGTTTGAAATCTTCTCTCTCAAGGAAAACGTCCTAAGTTCCTGTCTAATATCTGTATTTCTTATTTTATCTTCTTTCATGCAGCGTCTAATTGTGCGTACAAATCTCATCTCTGATATAATTTTATCTATATTCTATTTTAAGGACATACTATAGGCCTACAGGCTTCCTAGCCAAACAGCTTACGGGGCACAGTCATAGTTTCATAAAACTTATGAGTGTCATTCCTTGTTTTTTTTTTTAATCAACGTTCTATTTATTGTTCCACAAATACCCTTGGCTTTCGTTATTTTATTTGTTTTGTCATGATCGAAAGCAAATGATATGTCCCAACCCAATTTAATAATCTCTTACTTCTTCCAAAATTTTATTTCACATCATACTTTTTATCTAATATAGTATTTCCCTCGGAATACCGTGGCCATTGTTTATCTGTAGATATTTTATGGATAGATTGTATTGTTTATACAGTTTGTATAATATATATTCATTTTGGCTACAAATGCGAATGAAAAATAAACCATATGTCAACCAGTACTAACATCTAACACTAGCATAACACCTGCTTAAAGCAATTTCAGTGACGGAGCACAAAGACGGAAGGCTGCCAAAATTTATTAAATTCTACCCAGCCTTATGTTTACCAAAATTTAAAATGCTGACGTGTCTACTGTATGAACACACACCAAGTTCAATGGAAGGGAAATCAACATCAAATACCTGCCAGAAATCAAATTCGGACTCTCTAAATTCATATAAGAAAGCTGTACTATTGAAACTATAGCTTAGGATACGAAAAACGTTATCACTAGGGACCGGATTTTAAAGGGAATCTCTTTTTTTTTATTTCAACACGAAACATTAAATAATTAATTACGATGTTCAAAACTATCTTCCACTGACCAAATTATGTGGTTCTGACTCCTCTCCTCCCCCTTTTTAAGTCCACATTCCCCCCTTTTTTTTTCTCTTTTTTAAAAACATCTCTTATTTTGGTCCTTTTTTGACAGAATATCGCAAACATTTAGATAATTTCCCTATATTTTTCGGATAGGCTTATAACTTCCTGAGCAAGCGAAAATAAATATCGTTCTTCATCTGATTCCAGACATTGAAAAATTAATAAAGTGTGCTGATTTAGAGTTCAGGATAAAAAGAAAATTTTCACCTCTGGTTTCAGTTGATGTTGAGCGGTCATTTTCTGTTTATAAAGACATTCTGCATTCAAAGAGACAGAATCATATTGAAGCATATTGAAATATTGAATGTGATCAAATACAACACTTTCCTTATGTTGTGAAGCGATAAATATAAGCTTGTGTGTGCTATGTGTATCCATGAATGTGCTGAAGTGTGTTTTCTATTAAAATAGCACCCTTTTGAGGGAGTAATATAGTCCTTTTTCAAATCATTTTTTTGGCTATAACTTTCTCTTTTTTGTCCTTTTTTGATGAAAAAATTTCCCTTTACAATCTGGTCTCTAGTTATCATTCTACTTCTCACACACAAATGTTTTTATTACGTCATGAAAGCAAACTCAACAAATTTTTTGTTTCAGAATAAAACCTTTGTCCCTTAAGTAAGACTGATTTTAAAGATAGGGTGTTGTCAGGATGAGAATATTACACGTACAGAACTTCACAAAATAGTACAGTTACTAAGCTGAAACTCTCGAACCGTGGAGCAAGCCGGGGGATTGAAGCGAGACCACTTGAGATACGACTCGCCCCCTGCTGCCATTTGTTTGTTTTGTCACGTTGTAGTGGTTGTTTTAAAGTCAGGACATTTTCAAAATCGTTGAAACTTTGTTGAAATATGACCTACAGTACACACAAATAAAAACACCGTTTGGTTAACAATAGAATGAGCTTATTTACCCACGTGTGAGAAGAGAATAACATAAAATACAAGTACGACGAACACTTTGTTTGAAATCATTAACACACTTTAATTTCAGTCTGTGTTCAGCATTCAGACGAAAAAAAAACATACAAAATATTCTCAATTTCACAAATAACCAATAGCTTTAAGTCCTTAATATTATGAGAACGCCAGTGGAAACCGTTTTATTTTAGACAATCTCATTTATTGCCACAAATCGGCAGACTTTATACTTGTATTGGCGATCGTAAAGGCAAGATCTTACGAAAATCTCGACTTACGGTGTGGTTTTTAAAAAGGTTTCTCAACAGTTACTTTTTTGTACGGGAAAGGAATTCCAAGGTTAACACCGCAGCTTTCAACGGACTTGTGCCTCGCCACTCCTTTATGTAGGAATGATTGTTAAGTTCGAATGACCCTTTATTTTACGATATAGTGACTCAGAGGTACCATCTGTCGGTTCAGTCATGTAGGCTCTGCGTCCGATGAAGACCCACTAGAGCAGGCCTGGGCGTTAACATCTGGATTGAGGTACTGCAGACTACCCCTTAACTCCCTACTCCCAAGCAGAGACAGTTGAGTATCGGACCGATATGAGTAGACCTGAAGGCAAGCATTGCTGAGTGACGGATTGTATAAGGCATGCATCATAGCTTTCGGCTCTCGGGGTCGTCTGAAATCCACCACTGATGAACAGTCCTTTACTATGTGTTCGTTTCTAAAGCGGTGAAGCAAAATGGATATGGGCAGGGTATCTCCTTTCCTTTTTCCTTCCCCTTTATGCCCAGGGCTGCACTAGAGTGTCCTTTCGTTCTGCGATCTGTACGCCAGTCACAATATTACATCGCGTTTTGAATAGCTATACTATTTAAATTATGATGATCAATGTTGAAACGGAGAGTGGCAGTGGAATGATAGAGGGAAACGGACCCCGAAAAAAGTCTTCAGAAAGCTTGATTTTTTTTTTCACCACAAATACGACTCCGTCCTCACAGGAATTCGAACCAGAGGCCGCAGAATTTCTGTAAAGTGAAGGTCGAACTAAAAGAAGTCTGTTACACGAATTCCTTATTAGCCCGATAAGAAAACGAGAAACGAATAGCGAATTATGAGTTGTTTACAATGGTTCAATCAATCAGAGACAATGGCATTGATTGCTGCCTGCTCGAGGGGATGGCCGTGCCGCAGACAAAGGACGGGCGCGTCCTCTTCGTTGCACGTGAAATGAAACAGAGGATCAGACAAGCTTCTCTTGTCGAGACGATGCTCTCGTAATTTCTCGAATTCGACGTGAGAAAAACGACGCTTGAAGAAGCTTCCACCTTCTAATTTGTTCGGTCTACAGATCCACAACGGGGAATAAAATTCAACGAAGTTTTAACATTTCTTCTTGTGCAATCTGTTTCCAGTTAAACTAATTGGTCAGATGTGAACTATTATTGTGTACCACATAGGCTATATCTTTTGTACTACTTGAGAATAAGTGACCTTTAATATACTACAAAACGAATTATTTTTGTTGGAGGTAAATTGCCTTCGATGAATCATCCCCTTTTTGCAGAGATTTATTTTCTCTACTTGTGCTACAACGGTACAGTTTTCCGTGACCTCGATAAATTCACATTATTTACTTATCGATCACAGAATATCGTCGTTGTTCCTGCAATAACTTCTATGTGCAAAATATGAAAATTTTCAGTAGGAAGAGAAAAAAACATTGCAGTAGTGCATAGGAATGTTAAATGTTATGTTTTATTTAACGACGCTCGCAACTGAAGAGGTTATATCAGCGTCGCCGGATGTGCCGGAATTTTGTCCCGCAGGAGTTCTTTTACATGCCAGTAAATCTACTGACATAAGCCTGTCGCATTTAAGCACACTTAAATGCCATCGACCTGCCCGGGATCGAACCCGCAACCTTGGGCATAGAAGACCAGCGCTATATCAACTCGCCAACCAGGTCGACTAGTGCATAGGAGATCGTGAATTCTTACATTTTCGAAAGAAAGAAATATAATTATGTATATTTTATTATTTGCTGTATCAAAGCTATTTAATAGAGCAAAAATCTGAAAATCGATAAATATATCACATAGGAGTTATTTCCGGAACAACGACGATATACTATAGATCTTCATGTGACAACAAAATATCTTACATTCGTCGTCCGTAAATCTATTACCCATCCGTATCGTAATATCGCATCCGCCACAAACTGCTATTGCTACTTATTTGGACCCGCAACAATGTTCTTTGACTTCACGCTCATTTCTGAAATATGTAGAAACGCATTTACTTTCATTAAGAATGCTACAACGGTTCGAAAATTGGCAACATTACTTCTACGAATTCCACTAGAGTCCGCTACAACGGAATGTGTCTCACGCAATCAATCACAACAATTTCCATGGATGCTCTTTCTATTTTGTTTACAATTTATACTATACAAGAAACTGAGGTATTTAGGGTGGGTACAAGGGTCTTTTCTTTCCTTTGTACGAAAGAGAGACCCGAAGGCTTACACTGCAGCCTGAGGCTTATTGTGCTTACCACTCCTATCCTGTGAATGATTGGGTAGCCGAACGGCCGCGCTCTTGTACTAGTACAGCACACCGCATCATGAACTTAACCCGGGCTATTGTATGAATGATGATGATATGTGAATTAATGATAGCGAAATGAGTCCGAGGTTCAACGCCGGAAGTCCAGAACTACCCAGCAATTCTGCTTCAAATGGTTGAGGAAAAACCCCGGAAAAAACCCCAACCAGATAACTTGTCCCAATTAGAATTTGAACCCGGGCCCACTCGTTTCACGGCCACACGCGCTAACCGTTACTCCACAGCGGTGGACTACGTGGGTCTTACTCTTTCTCTCTCTAGATAATCCACATAACTTCCTTCCTTACAAGACCGAGTATTTAGTCCTGACAGCTCAGCGACGCGAAAGAGGGGAAGGAATAGGAGCAGTGGGGAGAGTTCCGGAGTAGAGATAAGGGCGAGAGGTCGGTAAAGGAATGCAGTACAGCTTAACTGTACTGGAAACATAACGTCATACCGCGTGGGTGACATCCGTTCGCTCTAACTGCAGGCGACAGACTAACCTGAACATCCCTTGGCGTAACTTAATGGACTCGCCTGACTCAGGCGCACATTTCTGGCGACTGTCAGGACTAAATAATCGTACTGTACTTATGGTGAAGAAGCTTAACCATTAATTGCGCTTTATTATTAATTAACTTAATTTATTATCCATTATTTCATTTATTGGGTTTTCTATAGCACGCGGCACTGAAATTTTTTTAACGAAAAATTGGAAAGCTATATGTACTGTAGACCATAATTTTAATGCAAATAACTGCGTGCATTATAAAATTTATGTTTATAAACTGTACAGTTTTTATTTTTTTTAATTTTAATTCAACATGTTCTCAAAGATTACCACAATATAATAAGCTAATATATTTTAATTCAGTACTTTAGAATCCATGATCAATGTAGTTTTAATTATAAATAACAATAATTAGGGCCTGATGATGCTTTAATTAAAGCGAAAACGTTAGTCTACGTATAGTAATGTATAGACTTCGTTGAATTGCCACACGCAGCATGCTATCAGGTTGCCGATGTACGGTAGTATAGAGGAGGTGAGCGACCGCCCGGTCTCGTAGTATAAGCAGTTCATGTTAAGAGTTGTGACCGGTCCAAACAGATAGAGCAGCTACAGCTAATGTATACCTATGTAAGCACTTGTTTTTGTATTGCTGTGGTTGGAATAGTCAAAGTTTACCATTTATTACGTGCAGACAAGAATTCAATCAAACATGCTACAATGAGACTGTTGCTGTTCCAAACAATTGCCCCTGGAATACCCTTACCCCCGCAGCCAGTCTTGATCCGTTGGGGAACGTCGTTGGATGCTGTTAATTATTATGCAGAACATTACGACAAAATAATGGAGGTAATTGATGAATTGGATAGCACAGACAGTTCCGCTGTTGCAGCTGTAAAATTATTGCCTTCTGAATAGCTATTGGAAGATATTCTGTTCATTGATTCTAATTTTAAAATCGTGTCCAAAAGCATCATCCTGTTAGAATCGTCTAAACTACAACTCTCAGAAGCCCTTAATATAGTGGATAAAGTATCACAAACCGTAATCCAAAATAACAATTCATTAATTTCAGAAAAAGTGAAATGTAAATTGAGAAACATTATTGCTAAAAATTCTGCCTTCGTATTATAAATGATGTACCATCAGGTCACGGCAAGAAATCTGAAGTTGGTGTACTAAAAGTAGTGACTTTCCGTTCTTCAAATATGCACCTATTATATCGTGTGCTGTCGAATGTACATTTTCCCAAAATAAAAACTGTTTAAGTGACTAACGGAGGAGGTTACTTTGCAGTCGCTCAAAATGTACGTAACTCTTCACTGCAATGCACATATTCAAGGATGATGTGAGTATCTTACATTAAATTTTAAGAGTCAATATATCTCACTATAAAATGTATTTACATGTTTAGACATTTCCTACTTCAATGATCATTCATTTTATTTCTTGAATGCAGGATACAGGTTTTATTGTAACCGCAGTATACTGCTCAGTGTTCACATCAGAGGCATACTCTATTCTTTGTACGTCCCCTTCTCATACAGTCTATACCGCGTGCGTAGTAAACCTTGCGATTCTCGTGGCAATTCCACGAAGTCTAGTAATGTATAATGACGTGTAACATCAATTTATTCAGCTACTGATAAGTAAAGACGGAAATACTAAAAATAAATTTATTCTCTGATTTTATTTTCTACACTCTCACAACTTTCATTCATAATAATATATAAAGAAAAATCATAAAACGCTACACAAAAGTTGATACGCTTGATGGCAATACTGTGTGTTGTGATCTCTGCTAACTAGATGTAGAACCCACACACGTCACTGGCTGTTTGAGAGAGTGGACGAGTGGAACTCGAAACTAGAGATGAACAACGATCGAGAAAGCAAGAATAACAGCAACCGTAAAGGTGAAAACCCGCATGACAATTTTCTATACGTCGAGTCGTTGACGGAAAGACTGCTAGTGAGTGTTTCGAGACGTCGAGATTGATCACTTTCGAAGTCCCGAACGTCAAGCAGCCTTGAATCGCAACAGTTGTTTATACCTGATTGAACTTCTATCTACTTTGGCAACTGTTATATATGTACAGGGACATCATTTTATTTTTACTAACATTTCTAATATTAACCTGGCTATACCTCTGGATCAACGATTAAGAACCGGAAACCCCCTTCCACGACTGAAGTTCGATGATACTCGCGTAGTATAGCCTACAAACAAATCACTTTATTAGGTATAGGAGGAAAGAAAAGTAGTTCATCCATTTACGTAAACTAGGAAATATCGCGATTTTGAGTTTGATAATTTTCATTGGGATTTGTTTAATCAAAATACAGTACAGTATTAACAATGAGTGTTTTTACTCACGAACTGAGCTTTCCATGCGGACGTATTCATTATGCAGTGTATATTATACTGTCTACAGCACATTAGCGTACAATATAGAGAACGAAGTTAAATTGAAAAATAATCATAATATGGATATTTATACACATTTTTGAAAATGGTGGCTGTTTATTTCGATACAGGCTTCAGTTATAATGTGCATATATCTCACTATAGACTATTGTACGTAATTCCAATTACCAGGTTCGTACTTCGTATTAGTAACTCATGTTGAAATAATTCTGTACCTACTCTATAAAAGAGACCTTACGTACTGTAAATTCAGTCTTCACTTCTGCCCGTTCCGAAAAGATAAAATTACTCCGACATGCTGTCTACTGTCCGTCCAAGTGGTTACGTCGCAGCGTCGTAGAAAGAGAGGAAATCACGTGACAGTTAATTACTTAATGAGGCCCTTTTATTTAAGTTATTTTAAACAATTGTATGGGTATAATATTATGTAGACGTCCAATTCCTAACAGAAATTAATGTTCTCAGAAAAGAGCTAAGACAGCCCAGCCATTAGCATTTACAGAGAGGCGAATAGAAGCAGGTGGGGGAAACCGGGATGCGACGTGGGCAAATGGAAATGATGCAATATTGAAAGCTCTTTCGTCACTGGAAAACGCGAACATATTTTTGGAACGTACTGTTTACTATGACTGTATATGGGGTCTTGGATCTGTGTGGAGGACGGTTGAACTTCATTAGTAGAAGGGGTGGGAGTGAAGTACATTCAAAAACTCAGGTACAATAAAAATTGAAGTAAAGTAATATAAACAATCAACTAGCCTATTTGAAACATCATCTCTATCTTTCTGTGTATAATAGTGTATAATAGTATAATAATAATAATAATAATAATCCGTTCCCCAGTCTTTATTTAATTACTAGGCCCTTATTAAAAGGCTAGGAATTTTCTTTTCATACGTTTGAGATCAAGTGTGCAATCTCAAGTAAAAAGATAGCAACGTTATATTTTATGTTTCTTAGAAATGCAAATTTGAGAATTTGTTTTTTATTTATATAACCATAGGTAATATCATATAATAGAACCAGAACATTTTGATAACTAAGATACTGTTCTGTTTTGTCTTTTAGTCTCGTTTAAACATTTATAATGTTATTTATTTCAATGATGTATGTTATTCAACGTTACGAAATCTTTCCTCCGACCAAATGCTATTTCGAGAATGACGAGCGAGACTCGAAGCGCACTAGACTCGAAAGAAATGCAACGAACACAGCGAGCGACAGCGGCAGTTTTGTTCATCTCTACTCGAAACTATCCAGTGCATTTTAACACCGCTGTATGAGTTTTTTTAGTTATTTTACGACGCTGCATCAACATCTAGGTTATTTAGCGTCTGAATGATATGAAGGTGATAATGCCGGTGAAATGAGTCCGGGGTCCAGCACCGAAAGTTACCCAGCATTTGCTCGTATTGGGTTGAGGGAAAACCCCGGAAAAAACCTCTACCATGTAACTTGCCCCGACTGGTAAACCGCTGTATGAGCTGCGTTTGGGTTGGGTATCAATGTTTTATTTGGTCGAGCATAGTCCATTTAAAAACTAGATCCATTCGTGTCCAAAGTGGAGAATGAGCTAAATCAGTGTTCCGTACTCGCTCATTGCACAGCTCTAACAGACGGACTTACGACGTGATTCCCTTGAAGTGTGTGTCCAACAACGCTACGATTCAAGAACAGAGAACACAAGATATCTTATTTATGACGGATAAAATACCATACTCTACGCGTAATTTGAAGCCATATTAAAACTCGCTGCTCTGTCGGCAGAAATTTACTTAAGTGTGTGAAATTAATGTTGTTATTCTTGAAATTGTCTGTTTAGTCCGCTTTGAACGCCAGTGTTTACAATCTCAGTATGGGGATCTTAATGTATTGCGAGGAACATGACATATGTAATAGAATCATCGAGACTTCAGAAGCAATTACACGGGAAGGCAATGATTTCAGATTCTATAGGAAATAAATTTGTATTCCATGAGGAACTGAACTGAAACCTGGATCCGTGTAGCAATCAATGTTCTGCAGAGGAGTGGTGTTTATTACATAACATGCAATAAAGCTAGACGAATATCGTTTACATAAGCCGCATCTGACAGCACGTCCATATACTGTAGACAGAACAATCCCACACAACGCATTTGTCAACGCAACACGATAGTTGGGCAAATGGAATAAATATACCTCTACGTTTCCATATAACATTAACCACAATTTCAGAATACGTTGGGATATTTTTGGTCTAGTTACTGAATCGCGGTTCAGAATGCGCGCTACAATTACAATACACTGCCTTAAATTTTAAATGTACCTATCATTATGTATGAACCCACAACGAGAAAATTAAGAATGGCGGCGGTTCCTATCACGTTATCCATTCATTTACACGAGTAATTTACATTGTACAGGATTACTTACATTCATACGAACATTGCATTACATTGGAATCGTTCTTTTCCAAAAGGGCTTCAGTCCATTTTTTTTTTGGCAAAACGAGTTTTCCTTTGGAATTAGTAATTTAGGTGTCGACGTATCATTTTACAACAAAAAAGCTTTAGTCCAGTTAATACTTACTGTATATGTGAACTGTAGGTGTACAGTACAGTACAAATGTTGTTCCTTTACAAATGGACGTCAGTTCTGGACTGTGGCCCGTTTGGAAAAAATTCTGTTGCCAACCATATTTACCTTAAAACTGGATTGATAAATGAGGGGTTCACAATCAGAGTGGACCAAGTCCATCTGGAATAGTTCTGAGATATTGAGTCTTAAAGTTCCTGGCTCACGCTTAGCAACCTTCACCTTCCATAGGGAATGCTGCCCTCTGTGGAGTAACAAATGAGTTATGGACTTTGTTTGTTATGGCAATGAATAAATCTAAGTTTTCTTCATCCGAGATTGTATTAAACCACAAACTGATCACTGGTGGACTTGGTCCACTCTGGTTGTGAGCCCCTCAAATATAAACTGAATATATTTGACGATTTGTATTGTAATGCTCTGCTGCTAGTACTTGGTTGTTATTGTCGTTGAAGACATTCCTGGCTCAATAATGGCCGATTTTGTAAGTAAAAAAATGAATCAAGATAATGCTTCAAAAAAGGAAAGTGAATCCTGCAAGTTACAAGAACAGAAACTTCAGCATGATTGAAAAAGTTTTGAAAAAGAATGATCGTGTAATATAGGTACCTAAGAATTGTATTGTGTTTATGTATCGAGTTTCTTTTTCGCTGTTATTTATACTCGCTTTAACATCTTTGGTTATATCGCGAGTTAATCTTTTTGGTTGAAATCCGAAAGCCTCTGTACTATTGTTGAGACTGGTTCTATTGTTGTGAACTAGATGTATAATATGTATTATTGATTTGTTATGAATATGATTTCGGTGATATTCAGGGATGGTGTGGCCCGAATTTCATGGGATTTGCCTTACGGTTGAGGAAAAACCCTGAAAAACCTCAACCAGGAAATTTAACCCGACCGGGGATCGAACCCGGGCCCTCTGCGAAAGAGACTAGCATCCTAGCTCCTACACAACAGAGGTGGTTGTATCGAGTTGCCGTAAACATATTCAGAAAAAATCATTTTATTCCAAATGGGCGTAGTACAAGATTTTGGGTACATATAAGCAAAAAATAATTTTTCATAGTTATTTCTATGCTATAAGGGTACATTATTGTTACAGATGTGGCCTCACAATACTAATGAAGTCAGTTATTGAATATGAGCAACACAAAACAGTTTTTACAGCTTTTCTCAAATTGACCATTTTTGGACTATGGCCCTTCTGGAAAGGAGCGATACCGGTATATACATCATATTACATAAATTTATATCCTTGGATTGTATTACACAACACATATTACATTATACTGTAACTTTTATTACAAATCAATAATGTAATTTTGTTTCAACAACAGTCACTTTCAATAATTTAGTTTAAATACTCCCGTCAACAATGGGATTTCCACTCCACACAGTAATACGGTATTCGTTATTGCACTCCACAGACGACAATGACAATTTACTTGGATTATTCAGAACAACAATGCACTGCTAATCTTAAATGTTCACAAAGCACTATTTACAACACAGAACTGTCAGTTCTCAGTTCACAGTTCGTTTGTCTTGGCTAGTTCCTCTAGCTCAGTCACTCGAGTTCACAGTATCTCGAACCCCAGACCTTCAGAGACAGTCCACTGAACTTCGAACTCAGATCCCCCAACTGCGGTCCACTGCTCTCGAACTCAGGATTTCGGACGCTCACACAGCTGCGGACACACTCAAGTCGAACTCCAGTCTCGAAGCTGGCTTCATTGCTACACAAGACTGGCTGGCTTGCTGTCCACCGACTATAACAACAACTGCTCAAGTTCACTCGCGTGTCATATTTTATAACCAAACCACAGTTTCGAGAAATTACGATTTCGCGATCTATCGACAGATGCCTAGAAGATGACGCCTATCCAGACTTATCTGGATTTCTCCCCTCAGTCACCAGCTGCTTACTTCCCCCTCTCTCCCGCGGCCCAGCATGCCGCCGTTCCCCTTACGTCTTGCCACATCGTAGCGACCAACGTTTCGTCTCCTGCGCGCCCTGTCGGACACGCGTTCGAATCCCGACACAGCTGTCACAATACAGACTGAACCGTAAGTAATGTTATTAATTTCAGGGGGTCATTCTTTAAGACATTTCACATAAAAAGGATAATACAATTTTGCTTCCTTTTCGAGATAAAAATTGTTTTATATGAAACATTTCATAGTGTGTTTAGGGAAAGCCAGTGATTTAATTCCCAACGTATTCAGTCAATTTAAGAGAGCAGTGTATTATGATGATAAATGATTGAAATAATTTTAGTTCTGTCCTTTAATTATGCAGAAATTTGATACGAACAAATGTAAATTTTCGTTCTGCAAAGGAAGTTTGCAATGTTACATTTGTTCCGATCAAATTTCAGTATATTTAAAGACAAAACTAAAATTATTTAAATCAGTTATTATCATAAGACACTATTCTCTTAAATTGACTGAGCATATTGGGAATTCAATCACCGGCTTTCCCAAAACACGCTATGAAATGTTTCAAATAAACAATTTTTATCTAAAAAAGGAAGCAAAAACGAGGAAAAATTGAATTAAACGTTTTTGTTTGAAATATCACAAAGAATAACCCTCTAAAATGAATTACATTACTTATGGTTCACCTTATATAACACACATTATATTACACAGCACACAAAACAAACCAAATTATGCAGAAAAAAACTACATTATACAACACACATTATAGTCATTATAGGCCTATTATACAGCACACACTACGTCATACAAAACACAACACATCATATTATATTCGTATTGCACAACAAATACCACATTACCCAACACATATTATATTACACTGATCATATACGGAATTGAAGTCGTGATTCTCCGATTTGTAGAGCAACGAACAGCAACAACAACAACAACAACAACAACAATAATAATAATAATAATAATAATAATAATAATAATAATAATAATTGAAAGAGGAACAGAGGTTAAGAGTGTTAGAGAATAAGGTGCTTAGGAAACTATTTAAGGCTAAGAGAGATGAAGTTACACAACGTAAAACTGTACGCATTGTATTCTTCACCTAGCATACTTAGGAACATTAAATCCAGACGTTTGAGATGGACAAGGCATTTAGCACGTATGGGTGTATCCAGAAATGCATATAGAGTGTTAATTGGGAGACCTGAGGGAAAAGATCTTTGGGAAGGCCGGATGTAGATTGGAGGATGATATTAAATGAATTTGAGGGAGGTGGGATATGATGGTAGAGACTGGATTAATCTTGCTGAGGATAGGGACCGAAGTCCACACCTGTGGAGTAACGGTCAGCGCGTCTGGCTGCGAAACCAGGTGGCCCGGGTTCGATTCCCGGTCGGGGCAAGTTACCTGGTTGAGGTTTTTTCCGGGGTTTTCCCTCAACCCAATGTGAGCAAATGCTGGGTAACTTTCGGTGTTGGACCCCGGACTCATTTCACCGGCATTATCACCTTCATCTCATTCAGACGCTAAATAACCTTAGATGTTGATAAAGCGTCGTAAAATAACCTACTAAAATAGGGACCGAAGGCTAAGAGAGATGAAGTTACACAACGCAAAACTGTAAGCATTGTATTCTTCACCTAGCATACTTAGGAACATTAAATCCAGACGTTTGAGATGGACAAGGCATTTAGCACGTATGGGTGTATCCAGAAATGCATATAGAGTGTTAATTGGGAGACCTGAGGGAAAAGATCTTTGGGGAGGCCGGATGTAGATTGGAGGATGATATTAAATGGATTTGAGGGAGGTGGGATATGATGGTAGAGACTGGATTAATCTTGCTGAGGATAGGGACCGATGTCGGGCTTAAATGTGAGGGCGACAATGAACCTCCGGGTTCCTTAAAAGCCATTTGTAAGTGAATAATAATAATAATAATAATAATAATAATAATAATAATAATAGTAGTAGTAGTAGTAGTAGTAGTAGTAGTAGTAGTAGTAGTAGTAACAGGATATTTTACTCATTGAGAAAAGGTAAATTGAAGACAACACATGAATTGTCAGATTTTCTATCTGTGAATGGGTCTTGTAGGCCTACTTAATGTACTGATGTTCCACGCAGCTGGTGCTCCTACCTCGAGACTTGGCGTGTGACGCAGATTAAATCGAAAAAAGTGTGTTAACCGGGTAACATTGCATGCTACCCAATTACATCTCGCTTCCTGCTAACAATTCCACAATCGATTTGCGCTGCGCCTGCTGCTTGATTGATGTTGCTACAAGGAGCGCACAAACACTACAAATAACTCTCCTCTCTCTCTGGAAAACCAATTAAAGATACCCGAAGAGTTCATTTCACATCTGAGCTTTAAAAAATTAAATACACCACGCAACTACGTGTCTTACATAGTCTGCTATACTATCGGTGCTTACAAAAGTTCAAGAGATACGTTATTTTACCAACAGGTAAGGAAAATATACATAGTCATCATCGTCGTCATCGTCGTCGTCATCATCATCAATAATCATCACCATCATCATCATCATCATCATCATCTTCGTTGCCTTCATAATGATCATTGTCATCGTCAATATCGTGATCATCATTATAATTAATTAATATTTAAGGAGAAAAATTCGATCCGGCGCCGGGGATCGAACCCGGGTCCTTGGTTCTACTACCAAGCGCTCTAACCACTGAGGTACGCCGAATTCAATCCACAGCACCGGACCGAATCCTCCTCCTTCAATGTTTCCCTTTGTGGCCTGACTCCAAGTTAGGCACATATGTTGACTTATATGTCCAATGTCAACTGCCATTATACTGTACTAGGAGCGCACTCAGCTGAGTGACTTGTTTGGCCGGGATTCCGCAGATTGTGCACGTAACTGCGGAATCCCGGCCAAACAAGTCACTCAGCTGAGTGCGCTCCTAGTACAGTATAATGGCAGTTGACATTGGACATATACGTCAACATATGTGTCTAACTTGGAGTCAGGCCACAAAGGGAAACATTGAAGGAGGAGGATTCGGTCCGGTGCTGTGGATTGAATTCGGCGTAGCTCAGTGGTTAGAGCGCTTGGTACGTAGAACCAAGGACCCGGGTTCGATCCCCGTCGCCGGAGCGAATTTTTCTCCTTAAATATTAATTCTCAATATTACAAATATTATTCTGTAGGGCAAATTAATAAATCAATAATATTATAATTAATGTTTATGTTGATAATAATAATAAAATTATAATAATAATAATAATACCAACACAAAGAAAATAGATTACAAGGGTTACATGGCTGCACTATAGGTTAAATGGGGTTCGGAGTTGCAAAGAGTTTGAGACATACTGGTTTGAAGTATTACCACAGTCTAATATATACAGTCACGAAGCTCAATACGTAGTAAATATGCATCCATAGGTAGATGCTACCACTAGGATCGCTAATATCGCCTCATTACAGACAATGCGAAATAGTACCGGCACAGTCTATTGTTCCTAGCACCCTCACAACTCAAGCTTCGTGACTGTATATACTAGACTGTAGTATTACATTAAAGCAAGGCTCATACATTCTGGAGTCGATGTTGAACTTTTCGAGGTGATTTCCTGCATTTTACGTTCTTTAATATTCCGTTATTATTGGACATTATTAGGCCTATTATTTCTCTTCTATTGGCCAGCACGTCCTCGCCAGATACAGGCTACGGAATGTTATTCACAAACTTTTTTTCCTCATTGAGGTTATACGTCATCTTGCTGGAACACCATACCCATGTTCTTTTCCTGTGATGATTCATTTCTGGAGAAGCACATCGTGTAATGCCTGGACACGTTGCTGCGGTAGAGGTAAACTTTCAGATAACGTTGACAAGTTGTGTACGGCATAGCTATCTCTGCGAAGAGTAGTCTCTCTTCTTGGGACTTGCGTTAACGGCAGCTTCGGTTTCGAGAACATGTCTATGGGTATGGATGTTAATAGAGCCACTTTCTTGAGACATGCGCTACCACAACTATATCGACATTCAGAGCTCTCTGAACACCATACTCATGGTTAAAACAACGTTGAATTAGTGTCATATTTTCAAATTTTTCAAACCTCAACACACATTTCGCTAGTTGCCTTGCAGTAAACGATATTTTGTTTATAATTCAATTGTTCCTAAGTGACAATCTGACGTCTTTTGTTTGTAGGAATAATGAAAAGAAAAACTCCCGTGTTTTAACGTCATATTAATAATAGTAAAGGTGCTCACAATCGTGCAGTGGGAGTATTCTAATATTTGCTGTATTCTACTAGTGACCTTACGCGGTTCTGACACATGGTGATGTGATACCTGTGGTACAATCTGTTGCATAACGAACATACACATTCACTTTCTAGTTCATGATATTTTGTGTTCTTGCATATCTTGAGGTGGAATCCGTGGATAGCTATACTAAAAGCCAGGTTATGAACCGACGAAACAGGAAGTAGTTGGAGGGCGAGAGGAAAGTGCGGGTTAGAGGAGTAGCCTGTGCAGTGATGACACGTTGAGTGTGGGGGATGGAGGGGAGAACGAGAACGGAGCTTTTCATTGGACCTCGCGTGAAAATATCGTCTGCTAACGAAAATCTGGCAACGGAATCACGGAGTCAGTGTAGCCAGTTCATTTGCAGTACCACGTGCATTACGAGTCTCATTTCGTACCAGCGTCATTAGCTCGTGCTTTCTTAAAAACAGTAATTTTAATTACTAATATTGTAGATAGTGTTATCGAGAACTATATACAGTAGTTATTTTAAACATATCTGTGACAAACGCTGAACACGCTTTGAATCTCGCCTCACTATGTGGCAACAGAGCTCAGAAAGAGAGCAACAGAACGTTGCTTCCGGTTTAGTCGGATCATAACCTGGCTTTTAGTATAGTCTAGTGATTAGAGATAGGAGATATTGGTTTTCTTTTTCCATTCTCTATTTATCATTGCATCCGTTCCATAGAAGTCTTGCCAGATTTGTCTTCTATTCGAACTTTTCAACTGTAGTAGTATCTCCGCCTGACTCGTAGACAGCAGAAGTAACATGAATTTGAGGTACTCTATGAAATAGAACACATCACACGGCTATCCCTTAAGGGGTTAGGTACAGCTTACAGCAGTAAAATTTTTGGAAATATTCAACATTTTTTCCTCCATTACTGTATCTTGTATAATAATGAAAATTGGTATATGTAAAACACTGTCCTTCTGCTATATGAAAAAAATATTTTTATGATTTTAAAAAAATTAATTATATATATTTTTTAATTAAACATTTTGGCAGTTCACTGTGCAGTGATGAAGAGTTTCCCTCATAACTCATAAACTTGTTAACTTTTCGTGTTCTTTCTCTTTTATTTTATTGCTGAAACACATATTTACAATATCACGCTCTTGCAACTGCATTACTTAATAAATAATATATATTTTTTTTATTTTGTGTTAGAAGAAAATACTGATATTTGACCATTTTTAAAACGAATTTACTTTTTATCAGACAATCTATCATAGGTAGAGGAGTGATCTTGCATCATATTGTTGATATGATATGTATAAATACAAACAAAAAATTCCAACACAGAATGTTGGATAGTTTTTGAGTTATGTGGGAAACACTTCATCACTGCATAGTGAACTGAATTTTGAAAAAAAAATGTAAATAATTGTTTTTAATGGCAAAAATATTTTTTTCATATAGCAGAAGGACAGTGTTTTAAACATATCAATTTTCATTATTGTACAATATACAGTAAGCTGTACCTAACCCTTCAAAACAGCAATCATGCCATTCCAAACAAGATAACCCTAATAATCACCTAAGGGTTTGAATTAATCTGGAAAAAGTCCACGCTTTCAGACCTGATAGTTATAGAGAAAGTGAAATCCCGATTCCTAAAAAAAGGCACTGGGTGTAGCGAAATCAGCCGCATATAGATTAGTCTACGAACTTTCCAGGGAGCCCTTCTTTAACTATATTGGAACTAAGACACATTTGTATCACTTCCGATATAATTTTATAGCGAGTTTATTTTATGTCCTCCAATCGCAGCAGACTGCTATTTTCATGATGATGAAACCTGATCCGAAACGTTGGAGATGAGAAGTTCCAAGTGTTTATTCTGAGCGCAATCATCGCCAAAGCCGTAAATCTCATAAAATCAGGAAAGATTTAGAAATGTAAATATTAGAGACCAACTTGGATAGATTAACGTAGTTTAAGAAATAAGATTCCAAAACAATGGAAAGATCATGTTAGTTCGAATGGCTTCAACATAACCGCGACAAGCCTAATTTTAAAAAGGTGGGACGATTTCATCGAAGATGGAAAGACCATTTTTAGTCTCTAAAGAGGACTTTGGGTCCTAATCTTTGTCAGGAAGAAGAATAAAGAAAAGAGAAATGTAATTATAAAAATGGGTCAAAGACCTAATGCTTTTAGTATTTAACATAATTTTAGAACACTTTTCTCGAAACAATATTAGACTCTTGTTATTCTTTTCCTCTGAGAAGAAAATATTATTTTAAGAAGAATATTATTCTCCACAGTAGGTAAGAACTAGCTAAATCAATTCATTATTAAGTTATAAACGTCCTTGCCATAAGATATACATAACTAGAAGAGTAATTAAGAACTCCAGAAAGTACAGTTCATGCGTGCATAAATTGAAAAACATATTTTAATATCTGATATGACAATACCTTGCGAAAGAAATAACGTCAAATGAAGCAGGTCACATCGCCGTGTGCGTCCTTGCATTTACGCTCTGTTTCGTTTGATCGATGTTACCATATCATGAGAAGTAGAGAGCAACACAAGCAGAAGACTCCTTAAGGAGAAGTTTTAAGTGCTGCTTGCATCCTCGCTAACTTGGCTATTAAATAATAGTTAACTCTTCTAACCTTGCTCCGTTTGTCCACAATGTGTGTCAACCCACGCCAATATTTCACACGCCCACACAATGTCAAGTAATTACTACGTTCAGAATAATTGATGTATGAATACCATTCATTAATTGTCTATTAATCTCGGGGAATTTGTTATATCCGTGAAGTCCCCGATAATAAATTCGAATGCTATCAATAATAACACGTAGTGATATTACAGTCGTGATAACATTAGCTAGATAAACCATCATAATTATTACAATCGACCAAACATGGGCAGGAAGCCAGGATAGCTGAATACCAGTTCGGAAGAACTTTTGGATTTTTGTTTGCTGAAACAATATTTTCATTGTTTTCGTACGTAAGTTGTGATCAACGTGATGCGAGATTTTTGGGCTTTCGTATTGCATCACAGATGTATAAAACTTTAAACGTTTGGATGTTATTTATCGGTTCCATTTACGATAGAATGTACCTACTAATTGGACCCTTCCCGTTACCAAAAGCTCTTCTCCAATGCTTAATAAAGATTCAATATATACTCGTGTTTGGTTGATTCAAAAGTTTCTTAGTGTTTTTTCCCCTGTGACAAAAGTTTTTATTTGAAATGAATAGAAGACAGAAATGAATCAGTAACATATTCTCCTATACTGTCTACGATTTTCTACCAACGCTGGGGTAGTTTTTCGATACCGCGTCTGAAGAAATCTGGTGGTTTAGAGTTAGAGACGTCGTCAAGCCAAGTTTGTAAAGTATCTTCTTTATTAAGGTACTTCCCTTGAAGATTGTTGGATAGAGAACGGACAAGGTGGAAATCTGAGGGCGCAAAATCGGGAGAATCTGGGGGATGTGGAATCACCTCCCAACCCAGCTGCTTACGTCAAGTTAGAGGAGTACGGGTGTGCATTTTCATGTTGCAGCAGCACTTGATGCAGTCTTCTCGGTAGTTTTTTTTCAATTGCGGCCGCAAAGTGTCTGAGTTGTTGGAGAAAAATATCAGAGACTCGTCCTGGGATGTAATCCGTTTCTGTTAGGAACGATGCAAGATGGCCCATCTGTCAGTATCAGATTCACGAATGCCTCGAATGCCACTCTCCGGACATGGACAGTAATCGGGCAATGAGTGTTTGTGCATGGATTCGTCTCGAATCCGGGCAAGCGAAGCAAAATCAAATGTAATTAAATCGCTGTGAATAATATCACTAAGGTTAGGATAAAGTAGTTGTATCAGGATAGGCATCCTTGGTCCGTGCAATTTGTTTACAAACATTAACTAGGGCTGTACTGTCCATTCACTGATATTTTAGCTAGCGAATGGGGAGCGCTCTTCCAGTAGGTAGAGTTTTAGCTAGTGGAAGAGGGCAGTGTTTACTTAGTCTGAAGCAAGTCGAGACCCTATCCTATATAGCTATACAGCCTATCCTGATACAGCTACTCCCTCTGTTCCAAAATATGGTATAGAATGATGTAAATAATTTTGTTTCAAAATATGGTATACGAGTACATTTGTTAAAGTTCTCAGTAATATAATGTAACTTTAATACATCTTCTAGATACTTATTTGTTTGATAAATTAACATGAGAAAAACATAAAAATTAGGTACATTTCATTCTGTGTGATGTCACATTAATAGAAGAAAAAACAAACATTGTTTTGAGAGAAGCAAATTAACATAAAAACTGCAATAAATTATAACCCGTTTTTGTACGACTGTTGAGACTTAGCTGTTCTATTCAAAATTGACTGGGTTGATGTTATGTTTTCTGCAACAGGAACACCACATCAGGTGCTCATTTGATTTCTGTTCATAATGAACTATTTAAATATTATAGTTTGATGCACTACAGAAGATAGAAACATTCATAACTGCACTGTCTGATAGTCCCTTCACTACTGAACAGAATACCACACCGCGAAACATTTCGTGCGCGCATGCGCAATAATCAAACTTTTTTTTGTTTGTTACTATACCATATTTTGGAACGGAGGGAGTACATAGGAAACGAGACAAGTAGCAATGTGACATGGAAACACAAAGTTTTGTACCGTGGTACCCACCGCAATACCGTGCGTGCGTGTGTGAGAAATACATAAAAACAAATGTCCATAGCAACGAGCCAAAACAAAAATGATTAATGTGGTTTGCTTAATGTTTACAGCGTGACAACAGTGCAAAGTCGGTTTTGCGGTGTTCGGAAAGCTCGAAAATATGAGACAGTAAGACAAGTTCAGAGAAACGGGGTCTATTTACATATAAGCCACACGCCTGTGGCTTTAGAATTGCCCCTGAAACAGGAGCTGCTGCCGCTGCTTTTAAGACAGCTAGCCGCGATACGAGTGGGAGGCGATTAAAAATAGAGTTGGCTATGCTACACAAACAGAGGTGGAAATTTCCCGGAAAATATTAAATTGAAATATTTTCAGGAGAATTTTCCCTTTATTAACCACTTTTTATAGCTTACAGACTTTGCTAGGTTTTATAACTATACTGATATAATTTATTATCCCTCACATATTATTCTAATCGATAGTTGAACAAATTGCTGCTAAAATAGCCACCATTTACACAACATACATTTTCTGTACTACACAATCATACGAGAACTAGTTCACACAGTTCGAAACGGATCTTTTATTGGTTGATATTAGGGGAATAAATGATAATAAATTAATTTCTAACCTATTCATGCCCCTAATAATGAATTAGATGAAATTAGATTTTAAGAATAAATTTCATCTGGAAAAACTATAAAAAATAAAAATTTCCCAGGCAATCCTAAACCACATACAACACAACATGGAACTTCGCACATGCTATGGGTGACTGAAGTAACTGGGTTGTGACTGTATTAAAAATAAAAGGGGGAGTCCACATATACAACAAAGCCTTGGAATCACAAACCACATCACTTATTAATGATTTCCTCAGTCAATAATAGCTACTTAATTTAAAATTATATGCATACATCAGCTCCAAGCAGAGAAAATACATATTTTTTTTTTTTTGGTAATTTCGATTAGATCAACAAAGTTATAGAAATATGATATTTTTTCAGCGCTTGTTCCTTTGTAATGTAATGGTAAAGCAAATATGTAACATTGAAGTTTGCGTTTTGAGTTAATATTGACACAACTATCAAAGGTTGGACGACTGACGTCTTAAGTTTGATAAGATGGCGGCTAATGAATGAACAACACCAACAACAACAACAACAACAACAATAATAATAATAATAATAACAATAATAATAATAATAATAATAATAATAATAATAATAATAATAATAATAATAATTCGACCGCGGAACTTTGCGCAATTGCATGATTTTATTGATTTGGCTTATTGGAAAAGTAAAAATTGATCTTTGCCAATTACGGTTTTTATGTTCGATTGAAGCCAACTTTATTTTGCATAAATGCATATTTCGAGAGTTTTCCCTTTTAAATGCATATATATTTATATTTTGCATATTTAAACGCATATATTAACATCTTTCCTTGTTTTTTTTTTCGATTTATTACCTAATTTCAAAATTTCTCTCTGATAAAAAAAATAATTTTGAAGAAATATAAACATTATAGAAAAAGAAATGAAGCTGTGTTGGGAAGAGTGGGTGAAGAAAGAATGATGCTGAAACTGATTAGGAAGAGAGAAAGGAATTGGCTGGGCCACTGGCTGAGAAGAAACTGCCTACTGAAGGATGCTCTGGAAGGAATGGTGAATGGGAGAAGAGTTCGGGGCAGAAGAAGATATCAGATGATAAACGACATTAAGATATATGGATCATATGCGGAGACTAAGAGGAAGGCCCAAAATAGTGTGGCACCTGTCTGGAACGTTCTAGTCACGTCAGGGGGTTGCGCGCGCATCTAGCGAGAAGGAAGGCGCGGGGAAACGGAAACTTGAGCTTGGTAGGCGCTGTAACGCGGCACGGAGCGAGGGGAAAGAACTGCGGAGAACTACGGCGTGGAGCGGAGAGAGCAAGGGAAACATCTAGAAACGTATCCCTCTCGAAGAATCAGAAAGCCACGCGAATCGAAGATTCCAGATGTTACGGTTTAATAAATGAAAGAGAGAAGCAGTCTTGAGTCAGTTAGTAGTAGTTCAGCAAGCCTTCAAGTCTTGGACAGCAGCGAGGAAGGTGGACCTGAGTTCGACATGCAGTGAACTTGAGTGAGTCCGTAACTGTGGTAGTATCCAGGCGAGCGGGACGTATCCGGAGGATCTGAGTTCGATGTGTAGTGAACTTGAGTGAATCCGTAACTGTGGCAGTGTCCAGGCAAGGGCGACGCGTCCGGAAGATCTGAGTTCGATGTGCAGTGAACTTGAACAGTGAGCTAGAAGAACTAGCCGAGGCAAGCGAACTGTGAACTGAGAACTGACAGTTTTGTTCTGCGCATAGTTCTTTGTGAACATTAATTGAGATTAGGAGTACACTGTTGTTTCTTCTTAATAATACACGTACAGTATATTGTCATTGCCGTCGTGTGGAATGCACTGACGAGTAATGTGTTGCTGTGTTGAGTGGAATACCCAAGGGAAGAGTAAGTCAAAATAAGTGAGACATATATAATATATAGAAATATGAGACAATAACAATGATACTACTACCACTACCACCACCACCACTACCACTACCACTAATAATAATAATAATAATAATAATAATAATAATAATAAAAATAATAATAATAAGAAGAAGAAGAAGAAGAAAATAATGAAGTACAGAGCATACAACAAAAACTCAATTTTTAGAAACACACAGAAATGAAAAATTATGACAATAAATAGGTAGAGTTCAGACGTAACTTTATACACATTATAGGGAACAATGATGGAACAAACAAAGATAAAATAAAATAAATATCACTCTGTTTGTCTACACACAGCGATTTCTTCCAAACTAATGGATGGATTTTGTTCCTGTTGAGTACCTAGCAGTAAATTTGCCTGAAAATGCGAAAATGAATATAATAATTTTTAATAAAAATTAATGGGTATTTATTTCAAATCAATAACAGATAATTATAGTTCACTCAAAATCAATGCCAACGGTTCCTTCGGAAATGTTGTATGTCGTAGAGTAATCTAGGCAATAGGTGGGTCTACATATTCAAACAATTCAAGTCTCTTTGTCCAAAATCCCCTTATTCAAATTTAATTGCAATTGTATGTGACTTTGTAAAAACCGTGTATGTAAGAAATGCGTAGAAAGACTTTGAATGTGACTTAAAACGAGACTGGATTGCAATGTCTCAGACTAGTGTCGTTACGTATTATTATGAATGTCTGTAATAAAATTGTTTGAAAATCGCCAAAGTGTCCATCTTTACAGCCTGGTGAAGATGATTCAATCACAAGTTGTATGAACTATACACATCTTCAGATAAAGTTCATAGACATGGCATTTCGTTGTCTACAAGGGCTCAAACTATAGTTTTAGTTTCCCCGAGGAATATAAAAGAATGAGGAAGAAGAAGTTTCAAGTTGTAGACGCTGTGGAGAGGCCGGAGTGATGGATAGGGAATTGTGACGGAAGATAAACGGATGACAGCAACCGGAGAGCGACGTCGAACGAGATAAAATTTTCACAATAGCTGTCAAGACTTGTTATAGACGAGAGAAGAACAGGTACTGAAATTAACATAGCAGAGGGCAGAAAAACTCTGCATTCGTGAGAGTTGGAAAATTTGTAGGATGAACAGTGAAACGAATTAATTTCAAAATATTTCCAATTCTCGCTGTTATAATTGAATATAGCGTATACATCGAGGAATGTAGAAAGATTGTTCGCAAAGGGATTATGCTTTTAGTGTCATGTTACACAGCATCATTCATTGGCGTTTTTTATTATTACTCCCAAAACACTGGTTTAAATGGAGGATTTTAAACGTGCAGGAACCGAGCTACCTACTGTATTGGCAATATACCATCGACTGTCTTTGTTAGTGGATTTGCTGTGCTGCAGAACTTAAGCAGAAAAATAGCCACTGAAGCTGTTCGTAGGAAGCTGGTGATGAAGATAATGCGCCATGCTAAACAGTGGTACATTTGGTCCCCACAGCAGAACCATTTGGAAGCGATTCTACTGACTCAATTTTGACACTTAATAGTAAGACATGGACAGTGAGGTTAGTTAAAAATAGTTATCCACTGGTTTCCTTTAGTAATGCATAACTTTATTCTGAATGGCTGATTTATCATTTTGAAATATTTCAAAATAAAAATTGCAATAATCTGAAAAAAAAATCACTTAAAGTTTACAAATATAACGTTTAGGAAATAAATCATGAAACATCTCACATCATTATAAACTTACACAAACCTTCATTTTAAGTCAAAGTCAGGCAGTCAATCTTGGCATCTCTTTAGAAAGTGTTGATCGACCTTCCCAAGTTCTTGAACTGAAATGTTTGCGACGTATTCCATTCTTTTACAGTATAACCCCTATGTTATACGAACATTAATTTTATACGTTCGATTGTTTCTTACTGATTCTACATTAATATAATAATCACAAAACAATATTTTGTTCAATAGCATACTTGTTTGTGTATTCCTATTAAAAAACACCAAGTAATTACACATGATTAAAATTTCGTTAGTGCACATTTTACGTTTAGCTAGTGGCTAGAGGGCTTATAATCCTGTGGACCCGGGTTCGATCCCCGGTGTATCTCCGATTTATAACTCTGTAGTGCTCGGGAAAAGTAGCATAAGTCAAAAATGTTAATTTTACAGGAGAAGGAAAAAACCTGTCTTCACACTGATTTATGTCGATTTTATTTTCTTCTGTATGAATTATTGTAATGGGAGAAATACTTATGTCTCTTTTCCCAAGCGAGCAGATGTTCCATAAGTTGCCAATAAATTAAAAAAGTTTTGTGGAAACTGACTTATGCCACTTTTCCCAAGCATTGCAAAACTTATGTTGGGCAAGCCGTGGTCCAGGTAACACAGGGGTTTTCTCCCTTGTGGAATTCCAATAAATCTCCATCATCATCATCATCATCATCATCATCATCATCATCATCATCATCATCATCATCATCATCATCATCTCATCGCTGGTGTAGCGTAGACCAGCCTCCTATGGGCTGGGGCGGTAAACTGAACACACGTTTCAGGTATATGACCTAAAAGAAGGTAATTTACACACATGTAATTTGCACACACCGATTTTGAATATGTAATCTGCACACGCAAACAACCAAGGTAATAAAAACAGAATGCAAATTGCACACAGAGCTACAATGGCAAATATTTACTTTGAACATACTCACTATTAACCAATAATTTATATTGGTAGGTGGTATTTTGCTTGCTTAATGAATTCCACTAGAGATATATGCCCCTCATTAAAGCCTTTTATATTTCTCTCCATAGTTTCTTTCCTTCTTAAGGAGCACATGTTTTTAATTTTTGCAGTAGTAGATATTCCCTGAATGTTCACGTATGTGTCTATTTGAAATTCAATTAACCTGTTTGTAGAAGTATAAATATCTGGATGAGCAGAGTAAAATGTCTTGTTGAATGTAATATGAAAATACATACAGGCATTAATTAGTTATAAGCTGCAAGCTTTCTGTTTAGCTGCCCAGATTGAAGGAGGAAAGGTAGAGTCATCTTCTACATAGCTGTCTATTAAATAGTCACAAAAGTTATCTAGTCTTTCATCTTGTGGCTTAATGACCACTAAATCAGATACAAAACAGTCGGAAATCTCATGTGGGTTAAAAAATAGTAGACTGGATACAAGTTTTAACCATCTGCCTATTTCAGAATCACGTTTATATTTCTTTATGAAAGCATATTTTTTTGTGCAAGATCGTGCGTATTTGCTTGGTTTCCGCACAAAACCAATCCGCGGAAAGTGTAAAATTCCACATTCAGTATTCCCAACATAACACACATAACAATTTCCCTCTTCTTACCGCTTAAGTGACATATTGATTTTACTGCTTTAGGCTTTTAACATATTATTTTTAGAGTCGTTCAATATAGTAATAATTATAAATTGGAAACTTACCACTGCAATTTCACCTAAATTGCACTGTTAATTATTGTTTTTAAATATTTGCAAAAATCATTACATAGCCTTACCGTTTGTTTTAAGTTCGCATTTATAGACTGGGGGGGGGGGGGGAACAGACGTATATCACAGCCTGCTGGAGTATAGTAAACACAGAAAACATTTTAAAGCAACAATGTTGAAGATAGATATTTTTGTTTTGCAAATTTGCCGTCATTGAACAGAAATCAAGATGGAGACTTCATTGCAACTAATTAGAAATTCTTCTTTCAGGTATGTAATAAACGATCTTCGCACAAAATAATGTACGATACACGAGCGGTATGTTTTCTTTCAATTCTCGGAAATTAAAAAAGCTCAACTACGTTTCGCTTTTTCAAACTTTTCCTCGAACATGAAAACTTCAACATACCGTTCTTGTAACGCATATTACTATTAATCTGACGAAGCCAAAATTGACTTAAGTGGAATCTGCATCCAAAGATGCCGCACTCCATACAACGTTTATTGCAGCATGGATAGCACTTATAAACAACTGTGTTCAAGGGCCAATGCTTTATGTTGAACTGCTACGTAACCATCCGTCCAAGTCAGTCTACTCATACAGTACCTCTCTCCTTCCATTACAAGCTGTGTAAGTCAATTGTGCTTGTCACCCGTAACATTGGTTGACATTGCGTTCGATTTATATGCCTCCTAGGTTTTGTCGCGTGTGCAGATTACATACAAGTCTATAGCAAAGGTATGGAAAAAGATATACCTGAAAAGTGTGTGTAGTTTACCTCCGCCCCTATGGCGCACCTTGGGCAACGAATATCTCGGTAAATTGGTCTATATAACTGGCTGTAGATACAGCCTTTCCCAAAATACATATGTCTCAAACATTAAAACTGCTTACTTCTGCTTAGAATACGCCTGCTAACTGTGTAAATGTTCGAAAATAACCTGTTCAATACGAAATTCCATCAGCAAGAAGAACGAACGATTTCATATAAAAAATCTATGCTCTGTGGCAGCTGGCATTATCAGAGGCGATTCCTTTTTCTCGTGGGTGATATAACTCAAGGAGACAAGTCTTGCTTGTCTCGCAGAGACGGGGCAACGCCTCTGTTATTACAGGCAGTGCTCCTGGGGTTCTGGTTATAAACAGGATTGTATTCCTGACTCCGAAAATACCTGCAAAGCTCGTTTCCATGATAACGTCGCAGTAAAGGTATTCTTCAATTCGTAACGGGATTGTACTCATGTCTCTCCAGTATGTAGACCAAAGTCTGACTGGGATCTTATCTCTGTGCGTGGCTAAGCATGTAACGTTTCCAGAATATCAGTGCGCGTTGCAATGAATGAAAAAAAGGATGGCTGACATGCGCTCCTCCACAGTATGTGATTATTCGACAAAAATGTTAGGTGACCAAGGAAGTTCAGTTTTTGTGTAATAGGTAATGTGCACAGGACGGACAGAAAATCCCATTACTCCTATAATAAACAAACAGAATTAACAACTCTTTGTAACAGTACTTATTGAAAACTGAAAATGAATTTAAGAAGATAGGCCGACATTCCTCTGCGGTGACTAAGGGTACGCGCAAGACGGAGCCTGGTTGGTAGTTGGTAGCCTTACCGGTTATCTAGCCCGAACATTAAGCAATGGAGATGTGCAAGACGAGGCCTGGTCGGTAGACTTCTAGACTTCTAGACTTCTACCGACCAAGCCTCGTCTTGCACATCTCCATTGCTTAATGTTCGGGCATTCTTCCGACTAGATAACCGGTCAGGCTACCAACTACCAACCAGGCTCCGTCTTGCGCGTACCCTTAGTGGTCAGACCTTCAGCCTGCCACGCAGGCGGTCCGAGTTCGAGTCCTGGTTAGGCCTGTGATTTTTCAATGAAAAATAAATAGTGACAATTGTGGCGGACAAGGTCGTAGTTGGAGTTTTTCTCGGTGTTCTCCCGTCCCCCACATTAGGCATCTACATCATTCCGTCACCATTTCTCCATTTCGTCATCATTCCACACCATTTCCCGATCGCCGGCTGGCGATGCACGGATGGGCTGGCCTAGAGACGTGAGAGATTGCCTGCTCGAAACCTGGGTACGAAGCGAACCTTAGTGTAGTCAGCTGGTGTGGGTTTGGGAATGCGCCTAGCTTGAGGGTTAGCACAATCGATCGTGAAAGGTCGCAGTGCTGGTTCATAGTGTTCCCTCCTTCCAGAAATTCCATTCCACTTCTGTAACATAATTAATTATCCAAAGTTTCACTGTTTGTGTGTCATCATTCTCATAACGAAGGATAATAAGCCGCCGAGTTCTGTAAGTCATTTTTCGTAGCGCTGCTATGTAACAAGTAACATTGTGTTTGAGTTCATCAACGGAACAGTAACGTCGTTGTGTAGAAACAAGAATATATTATTATTATTATTATTATTATTATTATCATTATTATTATCATTATTATTATTATTATTATTATTACTACTACTACTTGCTGGCTTTTAAGGAACCCGGAGGTTCATTGCCGCCCTCACATAAGCCCGCCATCAGTCCCTATCCTGTGCAACATTAATCCAGTCTCTACCATCATATCTCACCTCCCTCAAATCCATTTCAATATTATCTTCCCATCTATATCTCGGCCTTCCCAAAGGTCTTTTTTCCCTCCGGCCTCCTTTGCTATGTTCGTGCCAGAGTATCAGTCCCATTCTGAAACTTATTTTGAGGTTTCGTAACAAGCTGTTTTTTACGGTGATGGATTGTTAGCCCTTCGCCCAACCCCCAAGCTGGAGGACCACCCTCATCGGTTGTCCGCGACTGCTTATTCAATATATTCACAGCTGCCCTCCATATGTGGAGGCCGTCTCCTCGATCCGCAACCTGAGGACGCGCTATGCCGTGGTGATAGGGACCCACAATACATTATTATTATTATTATTATTATTATTATTATTATTATTATTATTATTATTATTTAAAAACGGGTAACGCAACTTTGTGGCCACTCTATAGAATAATAATTAATCACACAATTATTGTCACAGGATTATGATTCAGTAATGTCGTTTAACTTTTGAATGAGAATAATAATTTGTAGATTTTCGTTTATTGTTTCTGGAAAAATAACATTAAAGCGGCTCGTTTAGCAACGATAAAATAGATGAGTTTAAGAATATAATACAATCTTTTTCACTCCAGTACAAACTCGGGACTAAAGAGACCAAAGGAGCTCGAAAGATTTGCCTTGCTATGTGGAAAACAGCACAAAAGTGGTTCAAGAAATTTAAAGGTGGGGTAAAGCACTAGAATATTCTCTTCCATAGGGACGCCATAGCTATGGCGTTTCGTTGACTACGAAACAAAGGCAGCGATCGAGACTGATTCGAAGCGAACGTGTCAAAGAAGTTGTTAAAATGTTCCTCCTCGAGGATGAAGCAATTCGCACACCTGCGAGGAATCGAAAAGCTATACAAGGTTTGAAAAAGTTTAAAATATATGTGTATACTAATAATGCACATATCTGGAAGAACTGAAAAATAGCCAAAAATGTTTGTAATAAGAATAAATGACGTTTAAGTGCTCATGTTTAATAATGTTTTACATTAACGACCTACGATTCGTCGAATCGCCGATACTGAGTTGTTTACTGGCGTGTGGGAGCGCATCTGCCAGTAACCGAAGTTACCGCTTTTCGGACGGGAGATAAATTGCTCATCCAATATTACTCCAGTCAACTTCACGGATCGAACTCGAGTTTAGGGAATGATAAATCCACGCTCTAGCACTAAGCTACGTAGCAGAGATGTAACATTTCTTAAACAGATAGCAGAGATATTAATATTTATGTTCGACACACAAATTCAGGGAAATTTGTGGGATATGAAATGCGCACCTACACCAATAAATAAAAATGTGCACAAAAGAATCGTGAACGCCATGTTGAAAGAGGGATCGAGGCTGACACAATGTTATCATGTCTCAGGGTTTAAAACCTTGAATCCCAGAGCATCACGATGTTCGTCAGAAAATTCTGTTTTCTAAAGGGCAAGAGATGTGCCAGTCATGTCACGCTTCGATTCCGGTCACGCCTGCTAAGCCTTCGAGGTGAATTTTATGTCAGCGCGTCAACGAAAAATAAGTATGACGCTGTGCGTGATTTTCATTTGTTACGTTGCCAAGAGTGTGCTACATTTTCCTTGACCACAGACAGATCAGAGCACTGATATTTACGAATTCTTCACGTCAGGCAATTGTTAGTGCTATCTAGAAAGATATTATACAGATTGGAATGTGATTTATTACTACCTTTCTTCATGTTGTTAGGTGAAAAAGCTTTGTTTTATTATTTCCTTTAAGCCTAGGGATTAGCAGTAAATTTAGAAAGTATTAGTGAAAACTACTTACGTAAACTTGCAACACTACGGAATAATGACTTCCAATATGAAACTAACGGTATTGAATAAGAAAAATTATATTACAATTTCAGTCAACAACTTATCAGATTGGTACAAAAACAAGTTTTGTTACAATGATCACATTATAATTCTTGGTTGTATCCACGAATATTTTATATTTTACAAGAAATCATCATCAGATGGGAGCAATAATTATTAGACAAATTGAATACAAGTGAAATAGAAAATATGAAATGCATACATAATGAATAAGAGTATAGGAACATGTCAAAATATTAAAACAACTTATAAAATTCAATGATAACATGCATTCAAAAAGTGATGCATATGCATATTTATATCTTTTGGATTGCTAATAATTGCAAGAATATAAACGTAAGATATGTGTATATTGAAAGTTAAAATGTAATGAAGCCATATTTTGATGGTAGTTGAAAACTGAAGTTCTATGGAATGTTTTACGCAAAGTCAAATCCTATAATATGGTAATGTCTCGAGTCCATTCCTATACTTACACAAAGGGAGTCCGCATCTACATAGTGGATGGTACCTGTGCACCAAAATGAAACTGGCAATAGATCATGAGGGGAGATTTGAAAAATCGAAATAAGTTTTTACTCTAACATTCACCGTTTTAGAGGATATCGTCATGTTTATATCGAGCATTTGACAACATCACGGGTACTGCAATAACTCTTAGCAAGCGCAGCCTGTACTCTTTACCTTCCCCTACCCCCTCTGCTGTACTCAGTCGGTGATATGCGACAGTGTGTTGCGTTGCAAGATTCATTTTAACGATTTTCGCAATTATTCAATTTAAATTCATGCAAAAAAAGAAAAAATCAAGACATTAACCGTTTAGATTATTTTTTACCTATCTGCCTGTAGAGCATTCGACCATTCCTCTCGGACCATTACCACAATAGAGCGCTGCAAACATTGAGCAAAGACTATTTCTTTTCTGCTTTACGGTGCTTCATCGAAGGAAAAGAGTAATAAAAGTTTTTTTTTTTATATTTAACACGTAGAATCTTGCATCGGTCCTCTTCCACCCTGAATAGGCCTACGTAACATGCTTGAAAGAGTTTATTATAAACCATGGGATGTTGTAACTTATTAACAAATAATGTTATTCAGTTGTGTATTGACGCGAAGCAGATGCGTGCACAATACATGCGTAACTACAGAAAATTAATAAAAAGGTTTACATTAGACATATACAGATAGATAAATGACAAAATATACGGGCTATTCTTACAGGCTTATACAGGATGAACCGTAAGTAATGACATTAACTTCAGGGGGTTATTCTTTGAGATATTAAAAACAAAAAAGTTTAATACAATTTTGCTAGTTTTTGCTTCCTTTTCGAGATATAAATTGTTTTATATGAAATATTTCATAGCGTGTTTTGGGAAAGCCATTGATTTAAATCCCAATATGTCTAGCCAATTTAAGAGAGCCAATTTAAGAGAGTAGTGTATTACGGTAATAAATTACAAATGATTTTAGTTTTGTCCTTTAAATGTACAGAAATTTGATCCGGAAAAGTGTAACGTTGTAAAATTCCTTTGCGGAACGAAAAGTTACATTTGTTCGAATCAGATTTCTGCTCATTTGAAGGGCAAAACTAATTTTTTTTCATTCATTTATCATAATACACTCCTCTCTTAAATTCACTGAACATATTGGGAATTAGGTAAATCGATGGCTTTCGCGAAACACGCTACGATACCCGGCCCCGGAACAATTTTTCCCTTGAAATTATTCAAATCTGCTTTACAGGAAGCTTTACCTGAAAGACTAGATTTGCATAATGTATACGTCACTGTGTACGTTAACAGAAAACCACAATTCCAAGTCACAGAGAGTTTGTGTGCACTCGATGTGGGTCTCTGGCGTTTCGTCAGCCCACGCGAGTTGTGTGGATATAAAGGGAAAAGTTGAGACGGTGTCGGGTGGAGTTTCCGGGTAGCTCAGTTGGCAGAGCGCTGGTACGTTCAACCAGAGGTCCCGGGATCGATACCCGGCCCCGGAACAATTTTTCCCTTGAAATTATTCAAATCTGCTTTACAGGAAGCTTTACCTGAAAGACTAGATTTGCACGCTACGAAATGTTTCACATAAAACAATTTTTAACGCAAAAAGGAAGCAAAAACGAGTAAATTTTATTAAGCTATTTCGTTCAAAATATCTCAAAGAATAACCCCCTGAAATTAATGAAATTAATTACGGTTCATCCTTTAATTAATTATTTGTGACTCAGAAACAGTTATTTGCCCTCATTATTATTATTATTATTATTATTATTATTATTATTATTATTGTTGTTGTTGGATTGACTTTCATCCGGGGCTTATTTCATTCCATTTATTAGACAACCTTAAATCTTACAACAAATTGCATTTATTTTAACGTATTATTCATGTATAAACAATACAAGCAATCCCAGGAATTTACTGAACTGCCCCGTCACTTAATCTAAATTATTTCGTCTTTGAGATAAGTGGGCAGTAAGCAACACTTCTTCTGGACTGTCTTTCAGTCAAAAGAACGTTTTTTTAACGTTTGTTTTTGCTTTTATTAATAGCGTTATTACAAAAGTAAAAAGTAGGCCTAATTGAAATTGTCAGTTAATTCGACAAAACAAAACAGATCTATACAGAAATGATTCGAATTTGGAAGGTATAAGAGTCCTCATAAATATTGGATCGTGCATGGTTTATATTCAATTTAAATGAACATGAATGTGTAATAAATTGACTAACATTTAACTTTGTCATGATGTAAATAAAAGTTCATAATTTCAGAAGAGTTAAATAGCAAAGACAAACATGTACTACATAGGCGCATTAGGTACCAAAAATACATTAAAATTAAACAGGCGTAATTTTATTTAATTAAAACCGATTTTATTAACTCTCAACTGTTAAGCAAATTAAACGATTTTTATCTTAAAAAACTTAATGTCTTTTTTTTTAATTAGTCTGTATTTATAACGTTGGGTCGATACATCAATAATAATTCACTGAACAATAAATTTTTACTTTTTGTCTTGCTCCGAAATATAAATAGGTGAGTATTACTATTATGTGCGCCCTAAATCTGAATTTAAAATCCAAATTGCCTCATCACGTACCATTTTCCGGAGAAAATGAATTGAATTTTTTTAATGAAAAATAGTCTTGTTTTTTAATTATTCACTGCTACTGATAAAATTACAACATACTAGGGATTCAAAATGCCTCATAATACTTGAAAAATGTGTACTGGATACAAAAATGATGTTACATAGTTTAAAACACAACAACAATAAAAATATTTTATGTGTATAATGAGAAAAATCTCTGAATTTGAACTTACATTTAAAATAATTTTCTGGATGACTTCTGTTTGTAACTAGACCTGGAACTGTCTTTTAAAGGAACCAACAATAGTCTATAAACATGCTGGATGATGATCCTCTTTTATATCGCCTTTCTATTTCACATATTTCTTGATGAAATCTTTTCCCATGCTCGTCGCTTACCGCTCGAAGGTTAGGAGGAAAGAAATACAAATGAGAATATAAAAAGTGTATTTTGAGAGACATAGTACATCTCATTTTCTCATATGCACTTGACATGGTTTCCACAACAAGTTCTATGTAGTTGTCTGCCCTAGAATCTCCAAGGAAATTTGAGCAAACATCTTTGAAAGCGCTCCATGCCATTTTATCTGTAACGGAAAGTTTTTCCTCAAACAAAGAGCCAGCCATAACTTTGTGAATTTGTGGACCGATGAAAAATGCCCTCTTTTAATTTGCCTTCACTCAAAAGGTAAACTTTTAAATACTGAAAACCACACTCTTCTTTGCTCATTGCGTAGACTTCGCTTTGAACTGTTCTGAAATTTAATGAATAGAAGGGACTAATACCTGTTTATTTATTAGAAGTACAAAAGGACATTCCAACAACCACAAGAAACCGGAAATAAGTTATAAACTCACAATACTTGCTCTTTAAAGAACAACTGTTTTTATGCATCTAAAGTCTGACTAGTGTAATATGTAGCTAGTCGGCGATGTATGCAATGGAGGGGGGAAGAAACTGGCCACCCTATCCCATTATCTCCTGGCCTAGTTGCCTCATAAGCAGTGCCTTTTTGGTTTCACTTGTGAGGTTCAGACCTGTCTCCGGACAGTAGACTAAACAACAACAATGCTTGCTCTTTAAACTTTGTGTGGCGAGAAAGTAAATAATTAAATCAGCCAACGCGGCAACTTGCATGTAGACAAGGTTCGCCGGCCTTGAATGCTGTCGAGACACCCCACTGCTTCCCTTCTGGTTGAGAAGTCATCTCCTGCAGATAAGCAAATTCCATTATGGACCATTGTGACTCCTGAGCGAGATGCTCGACAATCAGAGAATCGATTCCAATTATTCAAGCGCCTCTGATTTGTATGTTAATGTAGAAGACAACACAAAAGCCTGTAAAGCACTTAAAATACATTCAAACAGGCACGGAGGGGTCGTGCTCTCACACTTTCTTCACTCAGAAGTCAACTTTGCTCCAGCTAATTGTAAGTAATGACATTACAGAGAACCCACAAATTCGTGACTTGCTGATACTGTAGCCTATCGAAGAATCTGTTATTCCACAATTACTTATGTAGAATAATTTAGGCAATTAAGATAAAACGACAAATATATATATATATATATATATATATATATATATATATATATATACTTCCAACAACAAACAACAATGAATTGTATAGCCTATAAATATATTATCGCATTCGGAAAGTAACGGCAACATAGTTACTGTTTCTCAATAAATTTATTTAGGAAAACGTATTATTTATCTTTCTTGTGTTAAATGTTACATTGCCTCGTTAACATGTTTCAGCCTGCTATCGGCCATCTTCAAAACTGGTTGTTGCTGTTCTTGGCGCCTTTTATGTTCCCTGTGGGGGTGTGTTTGTGTAGTGTAATGTAGAGTCAAAGAATATGTGTGTTCTGAAATTGAGTTGTGTGTTGAGAATTTCATTTGGATGTGTTTTTGTGTGTCTGTATATTTCGTATTGTTCTAGTGTGTTTAGTTTCTGGCTTTTTGGTTGGATGTATAGAATTTCCATGTCTGTGTTGATGTCTCTGTAGGTATGGTTAGCATTTGTGATGTGTTCTGGATATGTGAAAGTATTTTATAATTTTGTTATGGCTGTGATGTGTTCTTTGTAACGTGTTTGAAATGATCTGCCTGTCTGTTCTATGTAGAAGTTGTTGCAGGTGATGCATTTGACTCCACATTACACTACACAAATAACTTACACACCCACAGGAAACACAAACAAAAGGCGCCAAGACCAACAACAACCACTTCTGAAGATGGCCGATAGCAGGCTGAAACATGTTAACGAGGCATTGTAACATTTAACACAAGAAAGACAAATAATACGTTTTCCGAAGTGATATAGTGTTAAAAGTAGTGTAATCAAGATGTATAAATTTATTTAGGTTGGATTTGAAATTACATACCTCAAATATAGACAAATAGTAATATTGATCACTTCCGGTACTAAGTATAGAAGGGATACATGAGAGGCATTCTTATAATAATTTTAGCCTCAGGGTGAGCCTTATATAGAATTAGATTTGGGGGTTTGAAATTCCAGTGTGATAATACAATGCGATCAGTTATACTTTCCCCCGCGGCGCGGAGTTTTTCCTATGAGCAAGCCACCATTCATTTGCCGCCACTGGAAGGAGTAGCAAGCCTGCTTGCTTACTTGTTGACCTTGCTGAATGTCGCAGTCGCAGCGCAGCTGTGCCCGGGTGTGTGTTGTGTTGTTCGTTTCTTAATTCGACAGTACAGGCTACATAAAGTGTATTGCAGTATGACTCGTGAGTTTACAACGGCACAGTTTGTTTTTATTTATGATTCATATATGGTGTTCCAAGGAGTGCAATATGCCACATGTATTTTCATTATTATGTCTATTTTTAATTGGTTATTTTACAATGCTTTATCGACTGCTATAGTTATCTAGCGTCTGAGTGAGATCAAGATAATGCGGATGAAATGAATCCTGGGTCCAGCGCCGAAAGTTACCCAGCATTTGCTCTTAATGAGTTGAGAGAAAACCCCGGAAAAACCTCAACTAGGTAACTTGTCCCAACCAGAATTTGAACCCGGACCCGCTCATTTCACGGTCAGGCATGGTAGGCGTTATTTCACAGCGATGGGCTTTATCTGTCGTTGTCGACTAGTTATACTAAGGAAATCATCAGAGGCTGCATTGTGAGCAGGGCGTCCTGTCGACGCCATATTCCAAATGGCGCATATTCAAGCCCGTGCGGTCTTACGCACGTGATGGGCAGATAGTTCTGCACGCGGGTTGAATTATTTCCCCTACTGCAACACACCGTAAGAACGGTAGCTGTGCGAAGGATATCCATGCATACGTTAAGTAGAGCAGCGATGCATAGAACAAGAGGAGACATACTATCCTTAAATTGTGGAAAACATTGCATTAATAAGAAATGCAGTATTCAGAGACGCTAAATTGAAATAATTCAACACAAATTACAGCTCTTCTGTTGCCCCCATTCCGCAAATCCAGAAAAATTTTCTCCAGAGTTGCAGCTAAAATTAATTGATCTTTCATATACTGAAATGTACGTATGATGACGAGGACTTCTTTAGCTTTTACAATTCCTTAAACTATGAATTGTGGCCGAGGATTCGTAAATTTGCAGCGAAAATTAGTATATTACGATTTTCAGTAGCACATACTGTACGTACCGGTAGATTTTCAATAACCTAACATAGCCAAGATTAAAGGCCATGCACCCTATGCTTAGTTTGCTTAGTTTGCTTCTTTAAATAACATTTTGCGAGACATAATAAGGCTGGTGTGAGGTGGAAATCGAAGAAGAGATCGTAGCGAAAATTTTATTTTAAAAGGTTTAATTTTGTATAACAATATTTCTTTTATGACGACAATGGTGTATTCCGGCAGTTTCGAAAGTTGTATACTTGTTGTGATGTACAATGAACATTTTATTGATTATTCAAAATCGTACATAAGAGCTATTATTATCAAAGGTCCCAGAAAAGAGCGGCTGGCGTGGTTTCCGGCGCGCGCGTAACCGTTTCTCCCGCGCAATCGACCTGCAGTAGCCATATGGCATTCAGTGTGCTTAGAAGTCGTGTAATGTAATTCTCAATTCTTCAAGTGTACAACGTTAATGTACTGTATAAATCACATACTCATTTTGTATGAGGTCTTGCCCACCTCATTGCAGGTAGTAAGGCCGTAAAAGCATTACGAGAGGGATTCGGCCGGCGCCGTGGATCGTGTCCCGGCATAGCTCAGTTGGAAAGAACGCTCAGCGCGCAGAGCTGAGAGGTCCTGGGTTCGATTCCCGGTGCCGGTACGAATTTTTCTTGTATTAAATAGTTAATGTATAAAGTTTAGTGATTATTGTGTATTTAGGTAATGCCTAGCAACAAATTATCATTGTGTGAACGTGTGTATATGTACAATACTTACATAAAAGGCAGAATGTAGTGTGCGAAAACAAGACGAAAATTTCGACTAAAGTTTCCAAACAGACCTGTGCCTTCTGCCATAACAATTAGACGACTCGCTAAAAGATTTAAAGGAACAGGCTCAGCAAAGAATCGAAAATAAAGCAGAAAACGTAGTGTACGAGAAGAAATCAAGCTATTAATGATTTGGAACTTCAGAGTGTTGTTCATTCGTTCATCAGATGATGTCAGTTGTGTGTGGCGGCAAATTGGGGCCATTTCCAGCAACAACTGTGAGCATGGGAAGTCCAAATTATTGAACATTTATTGTTAGCACTGTTATATATTGGAGAAGCGCCGGAGAAATGGTAACGCGCTCGGCGGAAACCACGCAGGGCACAGCCGGCCGCTGGCCGCTCTTTTCTGGGACCTTTGATAATAAAAGTTCTGTATATACTCGTAACATCATCTACTGTGAAATAACTGTATTACCTTTATTCAAAATGTGTAAGCAAATGTATAAAGGGTTATTGCATCTCGATTTCAATGTTAATTTTGTTCACTCTTGTCTTCATGTCGCTCCTATTTCTACACCATATACAACTGCTGCAGATAGTACGCGGAAGAATCTAAATTCGTTCACGGCCTGTTTCTCATACATCCCTTTCACATGCATTAAATGTAAACAAGGCAGTCAAATTTGGATAAAGCGTTACAATATTATACGATGAAAGAGTAATGGAACGGAGAAAAATTCTCTCCGGCGCCGGGATTTGAACCCGGGTTTTCAGCTCTACGTGCTGACGCTTTATCCACTAAGCCACACCGGATTCCACTCCGGCGTCGGACAGAATCGTCTCAGTTTTAAGTTCCAAGTCTTGGGTTCCCTCTAGTGGCCGCCCTCTGCACTACGTCATAGATATCTATGAACCTAGGACCGAAGTCCACACATGTGCTGAGGTGCACTCGTAATGAGTGACTAGTTGGCCGGGATCCGACGGAATAAGCGCCGTCTTAAATCACGAAGTGATTTACGCATATCATATATATTATTTAATGTACCGAAGTACATATGATATTTCCATGCAGATATTCTGCGTCATCATACGATGAAAGAGTAATGGAACAGAGAAAAATTCTCTCCGGCGCCGGGATTTGAACCCGGGTTTTCAGCTCTACGTGCTGACGCTTTATCCACTAAGCCACACCGGATTCCACCCCGGCGTCGGACAGAATCGTCTCAGTTTTAAGTTCCAACTCTTGGGTTCCCTCTAGTGGCCGCCCTCTGCACTACGTCATAGATATCTATGAACCTAGGACCGAAGTCCACACATGTGCTGAGGTGCACTCGTAATGAGTGACTAGAATCCGGTGTGACTTAATGGATAAAGCGTCAGAACGTAGAGCTGAAAACCCGGGTTCAAATCCCGGCGCCGGAGAGAATTTTTCTCCGTTCCATTACTCTTTCATCGTATGATGACGCAGAATATCTGCATGGAAATATCATATGTACTTCGGTACATTAAATAAGTTACAATATTAGTTTTTTAAAGTTTGCTTTAGCATAGACTATTTAGTTTACATTCTGTTGGCAAAGATAAATCTACTGTAGTTTTCGCTTGACTGGCTGTTATTTGAACTCGGGTCTCTAAGTACGAATTCTTTAGTCTTTCCGCCAATTTAAATTATTAGAAACGCAAAATTTTACCCCTGGTGTTAATTTCAAACGTTCAAGGTCGTCCTCCCCTTAATCGTCGATGCCAAAAAAATATTTATGCAAGAAGACAGCGAACAGAGAGCCGGATAATTGAACGGGTCTGGTTCTGGTATTGCGACCCATTAGCGAGCTTCTACTCGAGACTGAGGGCAGCCCTTTCTTTATTGGTTCTGCACACTTCTGAAGCACGATCGTTGCTTATTAACCTTGTTTACACACTAGAGGAGGCTGACCTGGCAAAATGTTATTATGACACGGCTGGCACAGTGGCCACAGAGCCAAAATTGTGTTGATAACACTTCGGTCCTAAATTCAATTTCATGTAAAAATTTGAATGCTTACTTTGGCAACAATTCATGGTGAAATAACACACAATCACTTGATTAAACCATCTCGCCAACCTATTCCCTTTAAGTGGAAGCTTTTTGAAAGTTATGTTCAACACATCACATGTGATGAGAATTGCTTGGAAGTTAGGCATTACGCTGCGAAAAATAATTATTTTCAGTTCAGGAATATACGATTACGTTCAGTTATAAATACATTATGGCGTACAGACGAAGACATCGAGTTACATAAAACAACAGCTTTTTAGTTCTTTACTGTGCGATGTATTGCTATGATTCAGAAACTCAATCTTCAGATTTTATCAAGGTACAAATTCAGATCTCCGACAATGAAAACGTAGACTTCGATACCCTATCTATCTGTGCACAACTTGTCCTCTTAAACAAATGGAAGATTGTTTTTCCCCTTCTTGTCCAATACCTAAAATAAACTAATTGGGAATAATAATAATAATAATAATAATAATAATAATAATAATAATAATAATAATAATAATAATAATAATAATAAACAGAAGCCACTAAAAGAAAATGAAAGTAGAGGACATGATCTTTCTTAGACGATCAGCTACAGTGTCACTTCTAGATAAAAGAATACATGAGAACAACATTCGTCAGATAACAAAGGGTGTGGGTAGACAGTTTGACATTGTGGAGAGTAGGCCTACAGAAAAAAAATAGCTCTGGTATTATTTATTTCCTTATTTATTTAATATGACAGGATTAAGGCCATAAGGCCTTTTCTTCCATCCTACCAGATAGCACATATAAATACAAAAAAGAAATACAAACACCGATGAAAATAATACAAATTAAATTAAAGCCCTATAGAGAGGGTCAACGGGTCAAAGCTCTCATCGAGCCATTTGTAAAGAATGGAAGACCAAAGCCGTACTAAAATATTACTGAATTTGATTCCAGCTGATATGCGGGAATCACACTCAAAATTGTTCACGCCATCTTTCCAAGAGTCCACCCAAATTGTTTTCTTTCCTGTAGGACTATGCTTTAGCTAATCTGGTATCTGGAATACGCTGAATTTCGCTGGCATTATCACCTTCATGTCATTCAGACGTTTAGTTGATGGAGAGTCGTAGAATAAGCAACTAAAAATACGCTGAATATGATTTCCCCAGTTTATTCTATAGCTGATTCCACATTCAATTCTCGTCTCATGTCGGTACATTTTCATAGTCCAATAATGTGTATCTTGTGACAGAAGAAAGAATTCTCATTTCTGGTTATTCAATTCGCAATAATTTATTATTATTATTATTATTATTATTATTATTATTATTATTATTATTATTATTACGGTATTTTGTTAAAATGTGTAACATGTAAGAGTCTTCATTATTTATGTAATTCAACGTACTTCTGGACATACAACTTTTTTCACAAAATGGATTATGTTATGTTCTCATTATAGGAAATATAAAGCTGTGGCAAAAACATTATATTTATAGATTATCCTGGAGAGGAATGTTTTTATATCACAATGAAAAAGTAATTTTGGTACAGTATTGTGCTTCTTTAAACATATTTTTTCGTCTTAAACAATAGACGGACTTTCTAATTTTTAATATGTTCTGTATGTATGAATTCATAATGGAAAATCGTGTTGTCATCATCATCATCATCATCATCATCATCATCATCATCATCATCATCACCATCGTCATCATCACTATCATCGTCATCATTACCGTCATCATCGTTATCACCATCATCATCATCGTCATCTTCATCATCAAACTGCACCAAACCTGTACAAATATCAACAGTTCCATTGCTTGTAGTCTAGTGGTTGCAATACTATCGGTTGAATCCGAGGTCCGCGGGTCAAAATCTGGTGTAGGGCGATGGGTTGTAAAGAACGATAAAATTCTTTGTTTGGCCTCCCCGGGAGGGAAATAAAGTTTTGGTTCTCGTGTCGCACATTTACGTCATGTAAGACAATATTATATTGAGAGAGAACCCAGTAGCCCAGGCATAAAGGGTCCAAAGGGGTGTCCCTGAAATTGGAACCTATAGACAGTTTCGAAAAGGTTTTTTTTTTTTAACTAACGACGGGTACTGTTCGTCATTCACCTATATGAAGCCAGTTGTGTAGATCAATTTACCGACAGAGTCGCTGTCCATGGTGTACCATAGCAGGTTGGTCTACGCGGCACCCGCAATGAAATGAGATGATGAAAATTTGTTGGGATACCACAGGGGAACCCCTGTGTTACCCTACCAAGCCCCTATGTTACCTCGACCACGAGCTTGCCCAACGCAAGTTATAAATCCGGGTACGCCAGAGATCACATCCGAGTCCACACGATTGTAAATCCAGCACCCTAGCCACTAGACCACCGTGACAGCATAGTTCTCAAAAGCTGTTAATTTACAACATATAGTGTAATGTCAAAAAGTCTGTTTCTGAACAATGTTCTCTCCTTACACTTTGTATAACACGAAATGAAAAGCTTTAAATAATTGCCGAATAAACTTGTAAATTTGAAGATGAAATTTAGTGCATGATAGTACTACAATGATGTGTTCGAAACGTTTCAATCGAGATGACACTAGTTCAATAGACTAACTTTGCTCGTGACAGTGATCGACTATGACAAACTCCACTGGAAGGAGAACTAATACAAAGAATAGAGTATCTGTCAACAATACTTGACCTTTAGCAATAAACAGTTTATATGTCACCGCTTTCGCTACTAGTGAAGCATCATTTTGCTAATAACCGGCCATGACAAGTTTCATACAAATTGACGAATCAGACCTATTAGTACGGATTTAGATCTGCCGCATATACATCCTGTCTCTAAAGTAAGTTCCACTTTCAGTAATATACTACAACTCATAGCCCAGCCGATAAACTATGATGAATCAGATGACGTGTAAGAATAACCTTTTCAATTTTGTTTTGTTTGCAGTGTAGTTTCCCTAGTTCACAGCAGCAATAAAACAAGGCGTATTATGCTGCAGAAAAATATTTTTGTGTCCATTTTTATGGCAGCCGGTCACTGACATATCCAATTTCGACATACTCCAATCGTGGTTAATATCACAACTGAACGAAGATTCTAACGATTACCTGTAACATCAAGATGAGCACCTCACCATTCACTATGATGTTCGTGACCATCTCAATTGCACGCTTCAAGATCTTGCGACATGACGAGTGGAAAACATCGACAATGCTTTCATGTAATGATCTCAACGATCCCCTTATTTAACTTTATGCAATTTTTTATGGGGTTATATAAAGGACAGAGTCTCTGTCGCCTCTACCTGAGTAACTCCGAGAACTGAATAAGTCGCAGCCACGGTGACGCCTGACATGTTATCCAGAATCTGATAGGAGTTGAATTACGACTTTTGTCACGTCACAAACGGTGCTCACATAGAGTCACTTTTGTTGACGTACAAAATGTTTTGAGAAGATTAACTCTGTATGTAGATGAAATTATTTGGGATCATCAGTGTGGTTTTAGGCGTAATAGATCGACTACTGATAAGATTTTTTGTATTCGACAGATATTGGAGAAAAAATGGGAATATAAGGGTATAGTAAATCAGTTATTCATGAATTAAAAAAAGACATATGACTCAGTTAAGAGGGATATTTTATATAATATTCTTATAGAAGCTGGTATTCCGAAGAAACTAATTCGATTAATTGAAATGCGTCTCAGTAAAACGTACAGCATAGTCCGTATAGGTCAGTTTCTGCCGGATGCTTTTCCAATTCACTGCCGGCTAAAGCAAGGGGATGCACTATCACCTTTACTTTTTAACTTCGCTCCAGTATATGTCGTTAGGAAAGTTCAGGGTAACAGGGAAGGTCTGGAATTGAACGGGTTACATCATATTCTTGTTTATGCGGTGACGTGAATATGTTAGGAGGAAATCCACAAAAGATTAGAAAAAAACACGGAAATTTTACTTGAAGCAAGTAAAATGATATGTTTGGAAGCAAATCCCGAAAAGATACAGTGTGTCTCGTGACCAGAATATTGTACGAAATGGAAATATAAAAATTGGAAATTTATCCTTTGAAGAGGTGGAAAAATCCAAATATCTTGGAGCAACAGTAACAAATATAATAATAATTTCGTTTGTAATTTCCCCCTTGGAGATATCCTTGCCAATCGTGTCCAAAAGTACATCTCTGCTGTCACTGATTTTTCTTTTAGTTGAAATCTGTGTCATCATATACAAAAAAGAATAGTTTATACGGACGATTTTAGAAGATAATCGTCACAGGTGAAAAAAGGACATTATTTTTTCCGCAATCCAGAAGTAACAAACAAGTTGTTATCTCGCAACCAACAGGCGTAATCCATGGTTTGACAAAACCGTTTTTACCTTCAGACTATGCTGTATGTTTGGTGGAAAAGCTGAAGGCATTATTTATGTATTCTTTATCGTTGAATCATTGAAGAGAAACTGTATTCTTAACAAGTGGATCGTGTATACGACATTTTACGTAATTGTTATCTATCTCGATCAAACTGAAAGATGGCAACGCTCTGTCCCATCGATCACGTCTGTCACAAGCCAACATCGAAGAACTGGAAGGCAGTAATGGTTTAGCTTATTGCCCGGGCATTGCACCTCCCGATAACGGTTTATTCAGGTGGATGACTCATAATCTATATGGATAGCACTTCAATATTTTAATGGGATCCAAACGGCATTACAAGAGGTTTTTTATCACAAATTTCAAAGAATGGTGTCTCCACCAAATTTGACTACTGGTAGACAAAAGCAGATTCTCATCGAAAGTAGCAAATACTGTACACTTTATTTCAAAGAATAATGTGTATTTGTTTATTTAATTCACTACTAAATAACTGTTATGTTCATGTCTATGAACTTTGGAATGAACATAGGACAGTCAAATGCATTCAGAGGTGTATTTCATAGTCTGAATATTTTTATCTGCTGCTCCCAAAATACCTTAATAAAATATACAAAATATTACTGCACGAGTTATATCAGCAGTATAATATCTGTATAAATATTTGAAAATAAATTTGACTGATTTGTAGCTATTTCACTTCTCCAACCTGAATAAATATTCAAGTTTGCTTATACAGACTATATCATTATTTCCAACAAGTCTGGAAATTTGCTGACGTAGACTATTTCAAGATATCTACGAGCCTTAATTACGACAAGGACCCCACATTACTTTATAATACAAACAATTTCGATCAAAACAAGAAGACCTTGTGGAAGAGTAACCTTTGGAATGGCTCCAGACTGTATGGGAAATAAACACGGAGTCCATTTTCCCTCACTAAACCTGACAATTAGATTCCCCTGGCACCTGCATCAAGAAGCGATGAAATAACAGCCAAGCGTCTGTCGCAATGTTTTCTCACACTTAACAAAATGACGGAGAAATTAATTGTGTCGACTTTCTCGTTTCTGTCTAGCGAATTCATAATTGAATATTTCATCAATCTTGAAGCTCATCTCATAACGAAGTTGGGTATTGCTAGATTTATTACATATATTGTTTCTTAAAAATTGTAGTTCTAAACTTATCAGCACTGCGAGCCTTGTCAATGTGTTATATGTAGATCCCTATCATAAACTAATTTCTTTTGCATTTGTTGTAACAAATGATCATCTCTACTTGATCAACAGTATCTGTCGTCCGGGAATTGCGATACGCTGCAATTGGATTACAGCCTGTGCAGAAATTTCAAGATTTACCCAGGCTAAGCGAAGGCGAAGCAGGATGTTTGAATTAAAACAAAATTAACAGCCATGACGAAGATTGAAAAGAAACCATTTTTCTTTCCTTGCCCTTTTAAATTATCCTTCTTCATCTCTCTTACCTTCATTTCCTCCTCCTATTTAATTGTACAGTATTTTTTCTTCTTTGTTTCGCCTCTTCTTTCTTCTTTTATTCTATTTTCTGTTTCTGACATATTCCTTAAATTAGTATGTATTAGAATCTACTTAATATTTTTATATTTACTAATTCTTCTACTTTATATTTTCCTCGATCATCATCACCATCACCATCACCATCATCATCATCATCATCATCATCTTCTTCTTCTTCTTCTTCTTCTTCTCCTCCTCCTCCTCCTCCTCCTACTTCTTTTCCATTTTCCTTTCTTTTCTTACTTTTCCTCCTTTCTTTTTCACGTTTATCATCTCCGCCATTGCGCAGTTTATTGTTTCATTCCCCTCTCCCTTATTCTCCTCTTTCGTTCCTTTTTCCAACATTTATATTTCATCGTCTTTCTTCTTCTTTGTTATTATTCTATTCCTTTTACCCTATTTCTTTCCCATTTTCATTCTTTTACAAAATATTTGTTTTCCTCCAGTTTCTCATCCCTTATCTATTCACATTTTCTCCCTTTCATATATCTTCCTTCACTTTTTCATTATTACATAATTATTTTTCTCTACTTTTCTCTATTATTTTATACTTCCTTTTGAAGTACTTCCTTTTTCTTATACTGTACTTCTTCTTTCCACTTCTCTTTCATACTATTTCCATGGATGAATATAATAGTTTTTTTTTTTAAGTTTTAAGATGTTTTTATTAAAAGTACTAGGTCTTGGACCCTTGCCTCTTACAAAATTATGATTATACAAATTGAAATATAAATAGGTTATATTAAAGAAAATTGATTAATAAAACCGTCAAAGAGGGAAGTAGTTGTTTGAATTTATGTTATGTCTCTTAGTAAAGGGTTGGCATGAAGAAGTAGCTTATTCCTGTATGTAGTCTGTAGATCTTGAATATGAGCAACCAGGAAGGGTATATGAAGTTTATTGTAGAGTTTGACATTGTTTGTGAGGTAGTGTGCACCAGTGATTGTTCTGCAGACAGCTCTTTGAATTCCTTCTAGACTCTTCAGGTGGCGAGGATGAGCTTGGCCCCATATCTCACAGGAGTAGTGGATGTATGATCTGATGACTGATGTATACAGCAGGACTTTTGCTTTCCTTGAAGTCAGACTTTTGAAAAGTGGATAGAGTGCCATGTATCTTTGAAATTCTTTGTCTCTTATGTTTTGAATGGGATGCCTGTAAGATAAACGTTTGTCTAGAAGTACTCCAAGATATTTAACTGATGTGGTAAATGGTGTTATTTGGTTCTGAATACTCAGTTGATCTGTAATCCCGGGAAAACGTTTAGTAAAGACCATCAATTGAGATTTTTCGCCGTTTACTTTTAAGTTTCTGGCTTCCATTTTGTCTTCTCAACTAACGGTCTCTAACGAATAGGTGGAGGACTCTGGGGGACCAACCCATCACGTAGTTCTAATGTTCACCACCTATGACATCGGGCGCTGGTCTTGTTACTTAGTCCGCGAAATGTTATATGGTGCTGGTCACAGTTTCGCATTCTATTTTATTCATCAATGCTGTTACTTTCACTTCTTTCTATCCTGTTTCTTTCTTTCACTTTTTCTCTATCACTTTACACTTTTCCTTTCACTTTTTCCAATCTCTTATACTTTTTCTTTCCACTTCTCTTTTCTTTTATTTCATTCTCTTATATACCTTTTTCATTTCTTATCTCTATTATTTTATATTTTTCCTTCCACTTTTCCTTTCTTTATTCTCTTACAATTTTCTTCCCACTTCTTCTCTTTTCTTTCATACTTTTTTCTTTCATTTAGGTCATGTCGAACCTTGCTTTCTTCGTAGGAATTGTTCTTGGATAGTCAGTTTCAAAATAAATTGCTGTGTTCAGTAAACTACTTAAAGCGATGTGTAGGACTTGAGGAAATTCATATGCCGGTGCTCACTTGCTTTGTGTCTACAATAATATCTGCGCTCTGGGCTTGCACTGAGCGTTCAAGTTTTGTCTTAACGCTTATGTACACCACATATCACCCCAAGCTATGAGTGCCTCAATTTGCAGAGGTTGCTGAACTCTACGAGGTTTAATAAAATAACCGCATGTTGTGTCCAGGAGATCCCAGACTGCCCCAAACTCCGCAGACTCACCGACCCGCAACAAAGTGGGCATGACGTCACATGGTGGATAGGTCATGTTTGCGAGCAGTTTCCTGCGGACCACATCGGCTTCACGGTCCGTTTGTGGGTTTCAATGGACAACAAAAATGCTCTGTGTGTGAGAGTTCTGATAGGAAATGTCCACATCTTAGAGAGGAAGCCGTGTTGATTCGGTCTAGCACATCTCATCGTATCGAAGCAAGTGTAACTCATATGCGTCGAGTTCCAACCTCATCTGTATAGATTGAAGCCTGCTCATATGAAGGACTGAAGTTCGACCCTAGACTCATCCTGGAGAAACAGTATGAGCATGGATGGGAGGATTAATAAAAGTGAATGGTGGGACCAAAAGTTCATGCGAACTACGACAACTACTACTTTCAGAATTGTATTTTAATGTAGTTTGGTTCGTAAAATTGTTTCTAATTGACATACCGGTAATAGATAATTTTGTATGAATTATGTAAATAGCTGAAATTAGTTTAATTGTGGAGTACGTCAGGACAGCTCTTTACCGCCTCTTTTGTTAATTATTTACATTAACGATATCCTCAGACACCGGAGAATAGCGATACATGGAAATATTCAACTTCCAACCAGTAGTAGCTATTCTTGACATGTTATATGCAGATCAGCACGTTTTCTTTGCTAATAACGAAAACTAATTTCAGTATTCTATACTTCATCTTAATATAATAGCACAAAGTTTTAATATGGGAATTTCTACAGAAAAAAGAAATAAGTTTTCGAAGTTAAATGCCAATCAGAAGTAAAATTTGTAATGAAAATTATATTTAAAAACAAGTATTTTTTAAATACTTATGTTACAAGTAGACGTAACAAACCGAAAATATATAACTTAGAAAATTCAGAGAATTAAGCATGTCTTTATAATTACTAATCAAGTTTTTACAACAAATAAAGTGGAAAAACATACAACATACAAGTCCCACACTCAGGCAGTGAAGCCTGGACCGTCCGAAATGAAGAAATGCAGTGATGATGATGATGATGATGATGATATTGCAGTTAAAATTGTTTAATTTATTTTTTATTATAATTATAAATAGGGGGCGGATGTTGATAAAAAGTCATCTTATTTTTCACATTAGGACGATGCCTACTAATGTATATTTTAATTTTTTGGTTATTTTTAATACTTTGAAGAACTTTTAGATCATTTGGAATGCAGTTTGCTTTCTTCTTTACCGATAGGTCTGTTAAATAATTTTCTAAGCAAATAGGTCAGTAGTAATTACCTACTGAATAAGTGAGTAACAGTGAAGTTTGAGTTTTATAGTTTGGAACAAACTCTAAAGTCCATCCCTCATTCCACTGAAGGTTTCACTTCACACAACGGAAGTAATATAAGATGCTTGACAACAGCAAGTGAACGCTTTGACCGCTACTGTTCTCTTGTCGGTACGAGGGTGTATTTAGAATTTGTTTGGAAGGGTGGAAACTTTCACCGTATCCTGGACAGGAAATTGTATTCTCAACATGGTGCGGAAGGGATAACTACTGTAGTAGACAGTATTTTTAACACAAAGATTGCAAGAATCCACGCTGCACCCACAATTTGTTTTGTCATTCACACTCCCCCATCTGGAAGATCTGATAACAAAAGTGAAGAACGGAAAGAGGAGGGGACGGAGAATGAAGGCACTGACATGGATCACCACCGATTGAAACACATTGTAAACCCTCATTAAAATCTGTATTTTTCCCTTAAAATCTTCATTTTCTTGCATGCCTTTTTTCCTTTATCTTAACCAAATCCCAGGAAGTTGCCTCCTCTCTCCGAGATTTGCAGACAGTTATTGAATAAGGTGACTAATTTTTTATATGTTGTGGTGCGAGTACTTTGAATAATATTTAAATGTCATTTTCCTTTAATTTCATGTCATTTTTCCATTAGTTGAAGGGCATTTTAATGATCATTTTAAGTAGATTTTCAGGTCATCAACATCCGCCTCCTAATTATAAACAATCTTATATGCTTTTCTTACAATATTAGCAATCACTTCCTGAACTTTTTTTCGTAAATTGACTGTACAAGTTTATACATGCCCAGTATCAATAGTTGGATCCTTGTCACATCATTCGCAGTACAAAACAGTAGGGAGCATAAATTTGTTCATTAAACTTGTATTATAGTTCAATGTGACCAAAGACTGGACTCTAATCATGAATAAAACCGCTGTTCTTTCACTTTTCAGATCACAAAGAGAGGGCGAACAAGTTCATCTCCATTGCTATATGTAACTTTTATGTTCACAAATGTCCGAAAGTAAAGATTATTTTAGGAGGCTCGGAGTTGCGGCAGAATTAGTTCACAGAACTCTATAATGGTCACCAGATATATAAAATATCCCAGCATATCAATTGTACTCGCGAAAATGGTGTCCCGATTAGATATTTAGAAAACTAGCGGGCCTCTCCAAAAGAGCTTTAATATTTGGAACTGGTACATTGTCTAACCATTTAGTACAAATTACATCTTAATAAAATAGACTATATATTGGGAATTATCCAGGCTTGAACGGTCCCTTGTGCCATTAAAGTGTTGTGAAATCTGTCTCAATATGAACGAAATGGAGATTGCTAAGGAAGTGAAGTAATTAAGTTCGGTGGAAATGGGACAACCGAGGAAAAATTTAATATACGATATTGTCCACTAGAAGTACAGAGTTATTCTTGTGGACCCAAACCAAGGTTATTTTGTAGATCACAAGCGAATGAATGAAACTAATGAGAGTTTCAGGAAACTTCCCTTCTCTCATGTTGAGCAAATCACGTCATAGCAAGTGCTGGGAGTGGCGGCTGTCTTCTGCCAGACGTATGTCGACGTGGCCTTTCATGTTTTCCGTAACGTGTCTCAATGTTCAAACAACGTTTATGATCGAGTTTCAAATGTTTCGAGATTCCCAGTTCCCCTGTAAGTCTTGCAAGAGATATTTTTAGTTGGTTATTTAACGACGCTGTATCAACTATAAGTTATTTAGCGTCGATGGAATTGGTGATAGCAGGATAGTATTTGGCGAGATGAGACCGGGGATTCGCCAGAGATTACCTGAAATTCGCCTTACGGTTGGGAAAAACTTCAGAAGAAACAGCCCGGTAATCAGTCCAAGCGGGAATCGAAACCGCGTCCGAGCGCAACTCTGGATCGGCAGGCAAGCGCCTTAGCTAATTGAGCTACGCAGATGGCTGTGGGGCTTGTTGGAGTACACTGTTTCCTGAAGATAGTCCCACAAAGAGGTCTGGAATGGTAAGATCAAATAACCGCGGTGGCTACAGTTTTTTGGAAATGATACGGTCCTGAGAAACACACTGAACTGTCACCATTGACTCACGTGAGTGTTGCATAACGCGCTATCTTGCTGGATTGGGTTATTTTACGACGCTGTATCAACATCTAGGTTATTTAGCTCTGAATGATATGAAGGTGATGATGCCGGTGAAATGAGTCCGGGGTCCAGCACTGAAAGTTACCCAGCATTTGCTCGCATTGGGTTGAGGGAAACCCCCGGAAAAAACCTCAAGCAGGTAACTTGTCCCGACCGGGATTCGAACCCGGGCCACCTGGTTTCGCAGCCAGACGCGCTGACCGTTACTCCACAGGTGTGGTCATCTTGCTGGAAGTAATGGGACCGATATAATGATCTGACACCAAATTCCAGTTTCTATGGATAAGTTTATGATTTAAGAAACCAAAACTCAGGAATTTTGTGAGTTTATCTATACAGAGAACTGGAAACACGCTTCATCCGTAAACAACATCTTCTTCAAGCTATTCATACATTGAAGAATGAGTGGAACAGAGAAAAATTCTCTCCAGCACCGGGATTTGAACTCAGATTTTCAGCTCTACGTGCTGACGCTCTATCCACTAAGCCACACCGGATTCCCATCCCGATGTCGGATTGAATCCTCTTAGTTTAAGTTCCACCTCTTGGATTCCCTCTAGTGGCCTACCCTCATGCACTGCGTCATAGATGTATGACAAAGACACAATGTCCATACATGTATTTTTCTCTGTTCCACTCATTTTTCATCATATGATGACGCAGAATTTCTGCACGGAAATATCATATGTACTTCGGTACATCATAATAATATATTCATATATTATTAATTATTAGATCATGCATCATTTGTCAAATGCTTAAATTATAGTAATTATTTATTGGTAACAGAAATGGATAGATTTAGCTTAATACAATGATGAATTGTAAGAGATCAAAGTAGGTGTTGACTGAATAAGTTTGGAGTTGCTACCACGAAAATCAAATCAACAGTACGATATAGATTTTAACAAGTTTGTTGAATGATGTAAACAAAGTTAAAATTGTAAGAAATAATTACAGCAAACATGTGCTGCAAGCATACTTCGCTTGGAAGTCTGGAAATTGGACATTTTCGATATTATGGTCAAATAGTTCCATGAGTAATTGTGTTTAAATATGAGGAATAATCAAGATATTAGTAAACATTACAGTGTTAACATTTCTAAAAAGAAATATCTGCAAATAACTATTCTTCAATATTGTGTGCCTCTCGTTAAAATGAATGTTTAAAAATAGTGCACTTTTAAACTGAGGACAAGCATCGTTTGTCAGTTGTTAGAAAAAATAGAAAGTAATTTACTTTTAACATGGTGTTATCAACTGTTAAAAAGCCTCATTTTATCTAAGGCTGTCTGAAATATTTATATATACCGTATCAAAATTTCTGGAACAATTACAAGCAACGTCTTTGTTCGCCTTAAATTTTATTCTTGTCGAAACTTAGACTTTGACATTTGCGGTTCACGCTGTCAAGGATGTCTTGGCAGAAACTAGAAAATAATGACGAAAAGTAGGAGATATTTGAGATGAATGCCTTGTTTCAAATCGCCCTTGACCGTAATTTATGCGGAGTCGAGGAAGCTCTTGAAGTTGTCTCAGCCGAAGCACTTTGAGACATGAAGCTTTACAAAATAGAAAATGTATTTCAAGACTAGTCTGGATCATGTAAGAGGAAGAGCTGTAGCTTGAGCTTTTCTCATTGCTCTCATGTATAGAAACACATAAAAGTTCAAAAGTTGGATCCACTTTCGTCTTCAGTGGAACAAAAGGTTGAGAAGGGCACCATTCTTGTTGGAGTTGCTGCAAATGGTCATATTAACACGAATGTCAGGCGATTCACAGCAGAAAACGGAGAAGTACATATGACGTAGTGCAGAGGGCGGCCACCAGAGGGAGCCCAAGAGGTGGAACTTAAACTGAGAGGATTGGATCCGGGATGGGAATCCGGCGTGGCTTAGTGGATAAAGCATCAGCACGTAGAGCTGAAAACCCGGGTTCAAATCCCGGTGCCGGAGAGAATTTTTCTCCGTTCCACTACTCTTTCATCGTAAATAGAAGAATATGAAATCAATGAAAATTCCAACAAAGTAATATATAAAAAGAATTTAAGTTACAGCCTAGATATATGATCTAGGGTTACAGATAATATGGGCCTAAAACAGAAGGGATATATGGAGTGCCATATGAGAATAGCCTATACATGTAAGGGAAGTGAAGAGATAAAAAAAGAGATGAAACAAAGCATAAAAACATTCAGAAACTGTGGAGTAATTCACGACTGAAGTGTAATTTTAATTAAAGGAAAACGTTTCTTATCGCTTCTAGTCAGGGTTGCCAGATTTTACATCTACCAAGGAGGGGCATCCTTTTTCCATCATATATAGTACTCACGTTTTATCTTAAAGAAAGAGTGAAATGAATGTGGGCACAGTTGACATTTTCATGACCGTACAAAAAAAAATATATATATATATATCCCTTTATATGCAGTTGAAACTAATAATTTGAATCTCAAAATTGTAATTTTAATAAATAACATATTGTAGGTACAGGTTTCCAAGTACAAAACAAGCGTCTTTCTGAAGGGATTGTGGCAATAATGTGTTATGTGAAATTGTTAACTTACTGACTTAGTAGCTCTGTCTTACAGATTTCCCCAGCTTTTATTATTAAATGCAAAGCACACATTCAAAAAGATGACATCACATGTGACAAAATATTTATTTTTCAATGTTTACTAATTGATTACAATGACATAAAATTTATTGATTCCTATATTCATGTTTACTTTGTGACAACATATTACCGCGCTAAACTCATCATTTAACATACAGAATATATTTTCGGAGTTTATATACATATTTATCGTTGAACTTCAGCGTTTTCAACAAGCTTTTTTCTATTCTCTGTGCCATGCATTTCTGATGAACGTTTCTTTTTAAATGTTTAGAAATATATTCACCACTGGATTCACTGCCACAAACCTTCACTACCCAAAATATTAGTTTTTTTCCAGAGCTCTAACCTACATTGTTAAGAAAATTAATTTAAATTTAATGTAATTATTTAGACCTAGAAGAAAATAGCTAGTAGATAATAAAATTATACAACTGATGTTAATTTTCTAATCGAGGGACTTTTGCGTCCCGTTTCGAATCGAAGCGGGATTCGGGATTTTATATGAAAATCGGGACATCTGGCAACCCTGCTTCTAGTATTATTAATCTTTTTCATTTGAAACATCCCCACCTCAATATTCTTGCCTTGGCTCTAATTCCTTTTTATTAGGTTATTTAACGACGCTATATCAACTACTAGGCTATTTAGCGTCAATGGAATTGGTAATGATGAGATAAGGCCGAGAATTCACCATTTTGTTACTCGACATTTGCCTTACAGTTGGAGAAATTCTCGGAAAAATCCCAACCGGGTAATCAGCACAAGCGGGAATCGGACCCACGCCCCAGCAGTGCTCTGAATCAGCGGACAAATGCATTCGCGCCTGACCCAAGCTGTGTTCGTCTTTGATGGACTTCGGAGAAAGCCTGAAGTTAAATAACCCCCGTCTCCATACATTTTTTCTTACTCATACTTAAGACATCGGAAGTTTATACAAATGCATTATTTTTATTGAATGCGTATGTATCCAAAAGGCTCTGTATACTTTTGTTGATCATGTCTTAAGGTTCGAATAAAGCCAGGCTTATTTTGCATATTTCGAGTTTCTTTTTGCCACATATACATTTTGCATAATATCGCGCATTTTTGTCGTTTTAGAAATAATTTATTTTAGTCTTCTGCAAGTCCTCATGAGGTATAATATACTGCATTATTGTTAACAATTTAACAACAGAGTATTGTGAGGAAGCTGAATGCTTTTTAAACTGGAAGCAACCGATTTAACTTATTGTTCGTTAGCATCCTGTCAGCAATAATTTAATTTACCTCACTGAAGCCTCTGGTCGTTTCTAAGCAACACGTGCAAAAGATAGCATTTACCTAACAAAGTTAATTGTTATTATCACCTCGTTTTATTTTGATTGCTGCGTTAACAACAACGACAGGGTTCATATGCTTGGATAAACATGTGATTTCTATCTTACTTTAAAACATGTTAAAGGAAGGTATTTACAAGTGTTCGGTGAAGAAATATTTAAAATTAAAAAAAGTAATAATAATAAAAATAATTTACTACCACAATGAAAAATGGAAGAGGAAGAGAAATGTCTCTCTTGTGACGGTGTAATGGTGTACTGTTAAGTGTCTGACAAACAAGTTTTTAAATTGAGAATATACAATTCCTTGTAATTTTTCCCCTTCAATTTCCGATATGTCGCATGTCATAGTATTCTTTGATACGTTTGAAGACCCAAGTTGCGGAATTAATCCCTTCATGCCTGGTGTACATTAAAGTGTACATTATTTCTTTTTTTATTTTTTTAGAATGTCTTCGATACTTTTAAATATTTTGGAAAAATTCAATGTGATAGAAATGGAGAATATTATTTTTGAAACATTTCTATTTCTGAATTAAAAATAAAATTTAACATTTTGGGACCCCAGGGGTAAAAACTGTCCCCAAATTTTGATTTTCTGTGAAGACTTGATTTGGGAATTTTGGATCCCCAGAATAATTGTGAGACCAGTTTTTTTTTTTTTTTTTTTCAATTTTGTTTAATATAAATTCAGGTCTGAAGGGGTTAAAGACGGAAATTTCTATGACTAAACTAATGAAAGATTTACTGGTTGATTAGGACTGAAAATGCTTGGTGAGCTATAAAATGATGTAATGCATCAGTAAATAAATTAATGAATCATTCAAAACATAATGAAGCTTAGTGAAACCGGCATTAACTCTGTGCACTAATCTTTACAAGTTGAACAATATTAACATTTTTCTGTAATGTTATTTTCAAACTATTGGTTCATATTTAACAATAACCCTATATAATTTCAGAATAAATCACTTAATATTTTATAGTAGGCCTAACATTGTTTCTAAGTAATTTTATACTTAGGCTATGTTTATGTAAGAGAAAAATTGTCATATTGTAATTTTGCAGATTCTGTGCCAGTTTGATACAGCGATCTTGCTTGTATCCAAAGGACAAAAGAAAGTGCTAGAGAACACTAGATGGAAAATGAATTGCATGTTTGCACAATTTGTAATATTATAAGAAAATGTAACAGTTATTATTCAGATCGGTATATACATATTTCGCTGATCGAATTCTTGTCTCTTGTAAAAAACAATTAAGAACTTTGTGGTGATCTCAGGGAAATGGGAGGCAGTTGCTGAGAAATTTCGTCGGGTGTTAGGGGTTGACCCAGGATATGAGAAGTTACAAGTGATTGGGGGGCTTTTAAGTGGAGAGTGTGATGTTAAATCCGTGTTGGTAATATGTAGAGAGATAAAACTGGAGAACCCCGATAAAAATTCTCACAATCGTAGCTTTGTCCATTAAAGAAATACAACTCATCATCCCCAGGATTTGAACTCAGGCCCGCGACTGTCATAAGCCAGCCAGTCTGATATAAGATCGCTCAGAACAGTACATGAAATTAGAACTTTTCTTGGATGCCTTCTATTTAAAATCTCTTTTTTGTCTAACAAAAGTTTCTACTGCAGCAACATATAACATTTCCTTTTTATCTGGTTACAAACTTCGAAGGAGTTATCGACCTTAAGTTGAGGTATAGGTCTAATCCCTTTTACGATGTCACAGAACTTCAAACTGACATGCTTTAGACAAGATTAGAATCCATGACCACGATTTCAGTCGCTTAAGTAAAGTTCCACTGCTAAACACTGATGGCAGGCAGTCCATCACGACCCGCGATCAATTAACTTAGACTATTTGACATCTAACCACACTTATTGATCATAATTAGACTTTAAACTACGTCACTACTACCGTAAACGTCGACACCACCACTAAAATTATACACATTACGTAGGCTATAAACAGCCCGCATAATTAACAGGCAATCAATCAAAATCATTACAGAACAAGCGAAAGTCGAGCTGTAGCATAGCAACAGTAATAGAAGACAAGTAAGCATTGCATGGAGTCCGATCTTGTTTCAAGGCAGTATTTATAGGCCGCGCCACCGTTTTTGGCATGTGAAATAAGTATGGGAACCTTAAGTGCGAGTGTCTTACCTTTGTAGCAGAGTATGGGCGATAAAGCTGGCAATTGTGATTGGCAGATTGTTGATGTGACGTGTATTTAGGAGGAGATACCGTTCTCAGCTGCAGTGGCAACAGAAACTCACTGACTGGACATTGTACTCAAGGACACACCGCAGGAACGCTAACGTAGGGAAACTTAACTACGAATATTTTACTTTTGCCACAGTCTGGGGAGCAAGACCGGCAATTATGGTTGGCAGATTGCTGACGTGACGTGTATAGGAGGTGGTACCATTCTCAGCTGCTCTATCAACAGATGCTTGCAGACTGTGCATTGTACTCAAGGACACGCGCCAGAGACGCTGGCGCCAGCAATACACGCCTGATTTTTTTTTACGAATACTCACACCTGGGCCAACATCTACCAATAGACTTGCCACTTTGCTCTTTTCAAGTTATGTAAAGTGAAAAGCAAACGTCTTTCACTATGAAATATAAAGAACTTTATAATGAGATTAATATTTCTCGATTCTCCTGTCTTTGCAAGTAATATTGTAGTAACGCTGACCAATAACGGTTTATAACTCCATATTTAATTATTTATTTAAATACTTATCAACTCCTATCGGTTTATTGTTTGTATTTAGTATTTATTAACTTACTACCACAACGAAAAATGGAAGAGAAGGAGAAAAGTTTCTCTTGTGATGGTGAAGTGGTGTACTGTCAAGTGTCTGAAAAATAAGTTTTTAAACTGAGAAGATACAGTTACTTGTAGTTTTTCCTCTTCAATTTCCTATATGTCACATATCATAGTAATCTATTGGCACGTTTAAAGACCCAAGTTGTGGGATTAAAAACGGAAATTTATATCACTAAACTAATGAAAGATTTAATGTATGGTGGGTCTTTGTCACCACAGCATGGCGCATCCTCAGGTTGCGGATCGAGGAGACGGCCTCCAGATATGGAGGGTAGCTGCGAATATATTGAATAAGCAGTGGCGGACAGCCGATAAGGTGTGGTCCTCCAGCTTGGGGATTGGGCGAAGGGCTAACAACCCATCATCGTAAAGAAACTTGTTTCGAAGCCACAATATAAGCCTCGGAATGGGACTGATTCTCTGGGACGATCACAGCAAAGAAATAAGGTATGAGCGAATCCAGAAATGCATATAGAGTGTTAGTTGGAAGGCAGGAGGGAAAAATATCTTTGGGAGGCCGAGACGAAATGGGAAGATAATATAAAAGTGGATTTGAGGGAGGTGGGATATGATGGTATAGACTGGATTAATCTTGCTCAGGATAGGGAACGATGGTGGGCTTATGTGAGGGCGGCAATGAACCTCTGGGTTCCTTAAAAGCCATTTGTAAGTAAGTGTTTATTAATTTTTTTAGTAACTTAGCCTATAAATTTCACATGCGAATAATGTTTACATTCATTTTTAAATAATTCACATAAACTTTTTGATTACACGAGTAATGTGATATTGCAAAAAAAAAGTGCGTAATCTCTACGTACAGCATGAGTGAAATTTCTTAAGGTGATGCGCTACTGAAAATAGTCGAAATTTGACAAATTTTATATAATATATTTTTTTCGCGCTAAAAATGTACGGTTTCATTAAAATTTGTGTCTCAATATCTTAATTATAAGTATACTTTCATATAATTGATAGAAGTTGTGTTAATGTACGAGTTATGTGTAACTAAAACTTTAAATTTAATTATCTCAAAAAATTAATTTTCTACGTTTTCAACGGCAAGTATTCATTTTATTTCTCAGTGTTAAAGCCAGAGTGATGAAATTTCGCATACTTATTGATTAATATCTCTGTTGTGAAATAGAGCATTTCATTGGCTATTTTCAGCATAGTTTTATTGCTAGAGAATTATACATAAAGAAGTATTATTTATTTTATTAACGTTTGAACATAGAAAATATTTTTTTTACAAATGAACAAATTAGAGTAGGATATTACTAACTCTCCATTGCACAATATGCACTGTTATCTTTAAGAAAAAATTAGATTAAAAAAATAACAATTCTTTTAGAAATTGGATTTTCATTAGGAAAATAAAAAAAACAGAATAAGTTTAATTTTTTAAAAAGTGTTTATGAGAAAAGATTGAAATTTACAATGTGCGATTATGATATTAATATGCATATTGAGTAAAATTTCAACTCTCTAGTAAAAAAAAATTGTGGATTTTAGAAATTTCTCTAGTACATCACAAACTGCAAAAGTGTAGTATTCTTTTCAGAAGAGTGGCAGTAGTATAGCTTTGCAGATTTTAACAGCTGTTAAGACATTCTGGATAAAGCTGTATTACTGTAATTCATGATGACAACAGATTTATATTATTTTTTTATCTGAAATAAGATAACGTGGTACTAATCTTACTTAAGCCAACCATACCATTTCAAGACATTTGATTGTAATATTACAAACCATCACACCTAACACTTGTAATAATATAAGAATCTCGAGTTCGAAGAGAAAATTTCAGTCAAAATTCATAGGAGTAGATAGACCAATGCCCTAGTCTTGAGAAACACAATGAAGGCATTCAACTTCGTGGAACTAGGTTTGTTCATTGTTGCGCCTTGAAGGAGGAGTTGGGAATGAAGAGCGTTTTCCCATCTGTTAGTCGGCGTCTTCAGTGGGGATTCGTAATTTCATATCACAGTTAAAATGGTGAATCCTTTGAAGCTTCTCAGCATCGTAGCATCAAAGTTTACAAGCAGATATTTGTTGAAGGAATGTGCTGGCATGGAGCACCAAAGCTACCGATTTCTTTTATAAGTTATACTTCGAACTATCTCTTTTGCAGGCGAAGTAAAATAATCACAACATTTCGAATGTTAGTTCTATTTGCGTCTTCAAGTGAACAAGAGGCAGAGAAGATGACCGTACTCGTTGATTTCATTATGAATGACCAAATCAATATAACCGACGCAGTAAAAATAGTCTCTTCAATATGGAAAATGTTCATTCTTGGTTACACACTTTTAACAATTGTATATTGTCTGCTTCAATGAATCGACTCTTACTCCATAAAGCCTGGCAGTTCTACGAATATGCTCTTGCTATTCATAGCGCCCAATTCAAAAATGTCATTCAAGTGGCATTTGATTTTACATTACTGAAATGTGGTTGCAGAATTGTCCAGGTTTATATTTTGCTCTTTGTGACTATTGTCCCATTCATAGGTCTACTGCTTTATTTTGTAGATAATTCTTATTATGTATAAAATTTTGAAGGAAAAAAATCTTCTACCGTAAAATAGAGAAGTACGAAAAGAAAACCCTTTATCACCTACTCTGTTCAACATATATGTACCTACTTGACGGATTTAGTGAATAACTATTTTAGAATATGGAAGGGATGATAGTAGGGCGAAGAAGAATAAAATGCATAAGATTTGCTGATGATATGGCGTTGTTAGCAGAAGAGGAGATGATACTAAGGGATATGCTACTAGAGCTAAATGACAGCTGTGAGCAGTATGGGATGAAGATAAATGTAAATAAGACGAATGGTCATAGGAAGAAAAATACAGAAGATAAACTTGCGAATTCTAAATGAGGCAGTAGAACAAGTGGACAGCTTCAAATACTTGGATGTACTATAAGCAGTAACATGAGCTGCTGCCAGGAAATTCAAAGGAGGATTGCAATGGTACTGCGATAGTGCAGCAGTTACTACGCATATGACTTTCCGCTGATGTCGTCTAGCCCTGGCTGACTCACTCCATAGCTGATGCCCGAAGAATAACATAAACAGAAGTCAGGAGTAATGAAATAAGCTAAGTATTAGACCGGCAGCATATTGCATCAGACATTCTGTCTTGGACAGAACGGTTTTGTCTCGGACAGAATGTCAGATGCAGTATGCTGCCCATCTTAGGGGATTCACAAGTCATGCAGATAAGGGGAGACGAATTCGTGTGTATACATAGCCGAATCGGCATCTTTAGTGGTTAGTTATAAAAGGGTGCCAACTTTTTAAACTTATTAAATGTATTAATATAACACAGGATGCAATCACGAAGCGCTGTGATTTCGCGGATGGAAGCAGAGGGGGATCTGCCACTGTCTGCCGATAGAAACACCGGAAACGTTTGCTAGGATTCACAGTATCAAAATCCTAAGAGATGCTTTACCCTCCTCACGAAGAAAGCCGTAATGATTTTATCGCCATTTTAAATTAATAATCCTTACACGACTTTGAACCTGCAAACCTCTTATCCAAAGACTAGGACAGCAAGAACTCCAGCACCGAAAACGATCTACTGTATGTAATTTCTCTACTAAATTCTTGTGTAACATTTTTGGTGAAGTGAGTAGTATGTTAGCCGTTCCGATCTTAAAGTTACGAATGGGAACTAGCTTTCAGGGTTCAATATGAGAGGCGTTAAGTTCCCGTTTAGAAAATGCTGACCTGGCCATTTTGCTTTTACCGGCTAGAAGCGTGGGACGATCCACAAAAGAGCCGACCCGGCCTTGACTTGTTGGAGAGTTATTTTAGTGCCCTTTGTATTGCTGCTCCTGTGATGTTCTTGACCGACACAATTTAAGGGTGGAACTTGTAAATTTCACACTCGGACTACATTTTGTGTGCATAGCGAATCTCTATGTCACAATCTTTCTCGTGCCTCAAAACTTGGTGACCTGTAACACCACCGCATAAATGTGCCCCAAAGCAATTCATATTCCCATAATTTAATTTATATCCAAATGAGTGGAAGCGTTTACCACAACACAGGACAGTCAGTTTGAACACCGCGTAGGATATGCGCATATTGAGGTGGATGTCCAATAGCGTGCGGGTGGGTACAATGCCATACTTAATTTTTCATTATATGCTGCTGAAATGGTTTTCATAATACTCATTAGTATACGAAAAATAGAGAACGTTGCGATACTGCAAAAGATTTTCAGACAGAAATTCACCAATGGAGTGTAGTTAAATTTCAATCAACCAGAGCCATATATCACTGAAATATTTTGAATTACATACTGTCACCTTTGTTTTGTCGCTGATGATTCACAACTGTTTCCACACATCAATGAGGAATACCATACATACATACATACATACATACATACATACATACATACATACATACATACATACATACATACATACATACATACATTCATTACATACATACATACATACATACATACATACATACATACATACATGTGTTCTGCCCATTGGCAGGTCTTTCACTGCAAACCCAGCATTCTTCAATCTTTCCTACTTTCTGCCTTCCTCTTAGTCTCCGCATATGATCGACATATCTTAATGTCATCTATCATCTGATATCTTCTTCTGCCCCGAACTCTTCTCCCGTTCACCATTTCTTCCAGTGCATCTTTCATTAGGCAGTTTCTTCTCAGCCAGTGACCCAACCAATTCCTTTTCCTCTTTCTGATCAGTTTCAGCATCTTTCTTTCTTCCCCCACTCTTTCTCTTATCTTCCTCTCTGCTCAAAGCGACTTCTAAACAAATTGACAGATTGTGTTCATATTCAATTCGATCGGGAGCAGTGCATGTATAAAGTACAGCGTGAGTATAAATGACTTCCCTGATTACGAAAATTATTTGTGGACAAATGACTGACCGTAAAAAAATGTTAAATATACGAGTGTATGCAGAAACTCTCCAAGTTTTTAAACATATCTTATAGGTGCTCGATATGGGCTTCCCTTGTGACCCTGCAGACCGGTAGTCCAATTCGTCTCACACACGGCTAAGTGTATTCATATCAATTGCAGCGATGGCGTTGATGATGCTCTGGCAGATTTTCCGGTAATGAAGGTACAAAATCAGAGTCTTTAACATACCCCCACAGGTAGACGTCACACGGTAAGTCAGGGGAACGTGGAGACTAGGACAAGAGCTGCATGTCGTCTCTCCTCGCGCGACCAATCCATCTGTTTGGCAATCAGTCATTCAGGAATGTCCGGACTTCGTTGTGGAAGTGAGGTGGAGCGCCATTTTGTTGATATATGAAATCAGCATTATCATTCTCCAGCTGTGGCATCAACCACTCTTCTAACATGTCCAGGTAAGAATGCCCTGACACGGTGGGTTCGAGAAAAAAGAAAGGGCCGTACACCTTGGACTTGGAAAGTGCAACGACAAAGACGACATGCACCACTTGTCCTGGCATTCACGTTTCCCTGACTTAACACCGTGTGACTTCTACCTGTGGGGGTATGTTAAAGACTCTGTTTTGTACCTCCATTACAATCTGCCAGAGCTACGCGCCCGCATCATCAACGCCATCGCTGCAGTCGATATGGACGAATTGAACTATTGGCTTAATGTCTGCAGGTCACAAGGAAAGCCCATATCGAGCACCTATAAGGTATGTTTAAAAACTTGGAGAGTTTCTCCATACACTCGTATATTTAGCAATTTTTTACGTTCAGTCGTTTGTCCACAAATCATTTTCGTAATCAGGGAAGTCATTCATACTCACGCTATATAGCCTATTAATTTTATATAATCCTGTAGCAATTTAATTGAACAACGTAAAAACGGGTTTTAATATTCACTTTTACATAAGTAAATGTGAAAAGGATAAGCAGTCTCTCCCGTACTCTTCATATACTTATTGTTAAAATGTCTTTACATGCGTTCAATATCTTTCCATACTTATGTACAACATGGGGCATTTTGAGAAAACTACTTCTATAATTAAATAACATCTTATTAAGTGCATTAAATGTGTAGGTATTTAAACTACTCAACAGCTGATCTGAATTTAATGATTTGCTCTCTTTACAAAACAGAGGTTTAATTTTTAGGGGTGCCATTCATAGACATTTCGCTAGCCCGCGCTACGAACGTGCTAAATAGGATTCATATCATATCATTCTTCACTAATATTCTTTATATGAGAGAATTCCCTCCCTTTCAAATATTCTTCATTAGACAATATCCGGAGCTCTGGAAATCGGGTGAACGCGAAGGTCACGCAATATCACGAAATAGTGATTTGATGCTCCTAGGAAAAAAATCTGCACAAAATCTACACACTGCGATGAGCTATAAGACTAGTTGCTCCATCTTGTTGATAGAACAGGTTTTCCGGCTGATACCGTTGCGTAGCTCTTCTAATGAGGGAATGAGGAACTTCTCCGCCATTTGTGCATATCGTTCTGCATTTGCTGTTACTGGTTTACTATCAGGAGTTTAAAAGAATTACGGTCCAACGATTTCAAAAGGTCCTATTTCACAGAATACAACCTTTTCTCTATGTAATGGCCTTTCATGTACTGTACCTCTCGTGGATTTTCAGCTAACCACTATCTGTGATTATGTTTGTTAACGAAACCTGACAAAAAGGGTTCGTCACTCATTAAAAGGGTGTAATCAATGCCTGGATCATTCTGTCCTAGGAAATGAAGTACGGCAACACCAAAGACAAATATTTTTCTCGTACAGACTCAAATATTCGACTATATACCTGGATTTTACAGAGCTGGATGGAAGACAAATATTAATTGATTATTTGCGAACAGAAAAATTAAGAGCATGCAATAAATGTAGAACGGCACATTCCCAAAAACGTGTACTGAATGTGTGTTTAAATAGAAAGGAAAAGGAAAAAAAAGTAATCATAGGAAGAAGTCTTTTACAGTTAGTTATTTAACAACGCTGTAAATTGTCATTTATTTAGCATCGATAACATTGACGATAGCGAGGTGGTATTTGGCGGGATAAGGCAGAAGATTACCTAAGAAATTACCTGATATTCGCTTTATAGTTGGGAAAATTTTAAAAAATCCAACCAGATAATCAGCCCAAGCAGGAATCAAACCCACGACCGAACGAAGCTCCGGATCACCAAACAAATGCTCTACCACCTGAGCTACATCGATGACTTGGAAGGAAAATCTATTAAGCAATGCAAAATAATTATCTACAACAACATTGTACATATATTCATTTCTTGTTATTTTATTAATGTCAGACAAGGTATAGAAGTCCAACAGTTTGAATGTTGTTATTGTACAAAAGAAAAGATCTGTAGGAACGTGTTCGTGAATAATAATTTGTCAATAAATACAGTATAATGGTTATGTTAATTGCCTCTTAAACGTCTAGAAAGAATTACGCCATTCGGTGGTGACAATTTTCTTAAAGCTTTTATATTTCTGAAGGGGGACAGATGAAGATGGAAGGATATCCAATACATTACACAACTTACGAAGATAGTTATAGGAAGTGAGTTTCTTAAGCAAATACGGCATTTTGAATACCTACTTAACCTACATTACAGAACAAAAGCGAGGAAGATGTAAATCTTTTCTTGTTTGTCTTATATAACCTATCGACTTACAATCCAAGGAGAGGAGAGTGTTTTTGAACCACACAATGCGGGCCTCCCTAACTGTGTGGTAAGCACGATGCATGACCACCTTGGAGACGTTACAGGATAATACAATGGACAAATATTCAGACCTGTGAAACGAAAATAAATCTACGCCCACCCCCTGAATCAAACCACGAACCATTTGGTTCGAAAGTACAAGCGTTATTTATTTTTTTACTTAGTTCTTTAACGACGCTGTATCAACTACTAGGTATTTAGCGTCGATGGGATTGGTGATAGCGTGATGGTATTTCTGCGAGATGAGGCCGAGGATTCGCCATAGATTACCTGACATTCGCTTTACAGTTGGGGAAACCATCGGAATAAAACAATAAAACCAACCAGGTAATCGGCTCAAGCGGGGATCGAACCCGCCCCGAGCAAAACTTACACGCATTATCCACTACGCCTTAGAGGAGAATTGTAAATGTTTGTTAGTAAAATATACAGGATTAGTAAAAAGTCCAGCACCACCTAAATAAAATAAATTTTGAAGCATGTGGTTCAGTGACATCAAAATCGGTGTGTGGGGGATAGCCGTATACTAAGAACTTAATAATGATTTATTATCCGGTTTATCCGGAAGTAACTCCAACTCTCTTATTTTAATCTTTTTTAAGACCGGCCAGAGGCCGTTTACCAAAGTTATCTATTTTTTTTTTTTCTGTTTTCGTTTTCATTTGTTTTACTTACACTAATACAAACACAACACCCATGCCCAAGGCGGGACTCGAACCTACAACCCTTCGGACCAAGCGATAGGGACATGCCGTGCCCCTACCGCTTGAGCCATCGGGGCCGGCAAAATGGAATACCCAATATATTTTTATATTTTCGAATAATTCTCATTAAGAGCTTTTAAAAAGTACCCACTCTAGACACTTCTGTACAAACAATCTTTATAAGCTATTTGGTGAAATTATAGGACTACAGAACGTTCAACGTCGCAATTATCACGACCGTCACATGTTTCAATAACAAACAATCCAGTTTCTGCCAGATTTGTAACTAGCACCATGACCCTCGAGGCTGAGATATGAGGAGGCTATGCATGTTCTATGGTCCGTCCCAGGAATCTGTGGAGTAGAAAGACGAAACAAGACCTCTGCGCAAGTGGTATGTGGGAGAGATAGGGCCAATGACTGCTCTGGGGGGAGGCATTGCTTGAACGAAGCGAGCAATCGCTTGCAGTAGGAGATAATTTTATTTATATCTGAACTCTGCTCTACCTTCTACCACGAGCAACTTATCCCTTAGAGGACTCGAGTTGATGCTACCCGCAATACACCCCGGCACAGATAGGCTCCGCCCCCATATGCGCGAAGTTACTCCACACATTCCTGCGAAGGACTGTACTAGGGTCCACACCTGTGGAGTAACGGTCAGCGGGTCTGGCCGCAAAACCAGGTGGCCCGGGTTCGAATCCCGGTCGGGGCTAGTTACCTGGTTGAGGTTTTTTCCGGGGTTTTCCCTCAACCCAATACGAGCAAATGCTGGGCAACTTTCGGTGCTGGACCCCGGACTCATGTCACCGGCATTATCACCTTCATTTCATTCAGACGTTAAATAACCTTAGATGTTGACACAGCGTCGTAAAATAACCCAATAAATTAAAAAAAAATAACCATACTAGGCCGTGGAAATGTAACAAGTTTAAATCCAAATCAAATTTTGTGCACTGCTTTAATGAACTTTGCTATTATAATAATTCACAGTATCTTCCATAGAGACCTAGACACCGGTATATGAAATATTAAAGAGAAGCGTCTTGTTCAGAGCAGATAACTAAAGCAGGTAGGTGTGATCGACAAGTCTGGAAAGGAAAAGTGACAATTTTATATTTAAAAAATATATTTAGATAACAAGGGGAAATATAAGAGCCAATACTGAGGGAAGATGTGAAAGTTGTTAAGTTACCAACTTAAATGACGAAATTGCACGATGTCAAAGTAGCTTCAAATTCTTGTCCGGTGCTGTACTATTCTACGGTCTTAAGAGATTATTTCTACAGATTCAAAAACTTATTTATTTATATGTATACATATAGGTACATTCTTGTGTATTAAATTGAGAGGGGAATCTATTTCGGTATATTCTCAAGTTCTGCTTCAATGATGTTATGACTGATGGATAGGTAATATGTATTTCTTACTTTTTGGATAACAAGCCAATTTGTTTTTACTTCCGTGCTGACTTTTGCAGACTGAATATATACAGGGTGAAAAATAAGTAATGTTATTAAATTCAGGGGGTTATTCTTTCAGATATTAATAAAAAAAATAGTTTCATAAAAGTTTGCTCGTTTTTTTTCTTCTTTTTTGAGATAAAAGTTGTTTTATATTAAACATTTCATAATGTGTTTTGGGAAAGCTAGTGATGTAAATCCCAATATGCTCAGTCAATTTAAGAGAGCATTGCATTATGATAATGAATGATAGAAATAATTTTAGTTTTGTCGTTTAAATATTCAGAAATTTGATTATAACAAATATAACTTATCATTCTGCCAAGACGTTTTACAATGTTACGGAAAAAATAGTGTAATGTAACAATAATAATAATAATAATAATAATAATAATAATAATAATAATAATAATAATAATAATAATATTGTTTCAAAATTTTATTATGGTAAGAATAACTTTTTGCATACAACTTGTTTAAGGACCTCTTAAAGTTTTTATTGCAATTTTATAAACAGTCGATGTCATAACCATTTGTTACACGACATACATAAGCACGATAGTCAAATTCATTCCAAACTCCCTACAACATAACACTGTTCATGATGTAATCGCAGCAATGATGAGAATAGATGATGTTTTACTTCAAGATCTTTGGGTGGAGGTAATACATAAACTGCATCATTCACATACCCCAAAAGAAAGAATTAGATTATTATAGTGTTAAGTCTGGTGATCTGGAAGGTCAACGGTGGCAACACGTCCATTTTAACGATGTAGTAGATGGTAAATTCGGAAATGGCATTGAAATAACCGTTGTACCATTGTCTCTAAATTTGGTTTCGCAAATTTCAGAATGCAAAACGACTTAATTTGTGGAATTACCATTTTTCAACAATGTCACTGAACAAAAATAATACGCTTTCCGAAACTAAGAACCTGAATTTTTTAAAATTTATCAAATTACATGCACAATGTTAATTTCTCATTAAAACATAACTTAGGCCTACTTAATAATTATCCTATGAAAATGTTACCATTATTTAGAAACACCATATACTAAGATTCTTACATATACATCGGGACCCAAGTTCCATTTTGTATTTCCATCTATAGTCGCGACGCAGTTATTCCCGGCATGACTCCTCCTCTTTGCTTACGTCTTAGGTAGGTAGTATCGCTCGCCATTTTTGTTCTTTCGTTGCCGAACTACCATACGAGGAATCTATTTGCCACACCGTTAAACATTATCTTGTCGTAGCTCCTATGATAATAAATGAAAATCACTGTAATTCAGCAAATAATTGAGCGGCAAATAACGTCTTCGTGTGCTTTCTGCGAACGCCAACGAAAGAGCCAAAATGGCGGGCGATTATATTAAGTATATATCGAGTCTTAAGAAATGAAAAACGTCTTCATCAGCGAATCACAAGACGCACACGTTTAAATATAGCCGTTCTGCAACGCAATTGGCTACCGGAAATTAGAGCGACGGGACTATAATACAAGACGGAAAAGAGGTAGAGATTCTGATACGTAAACTTAACACGACGACGTTTTTTTTAAGACAGCAGACTCATTATTTATACTCTACACACAATTCCAACCTACGATGTTATTTCCTCGGAACATGAAAACTAATTTAACCAAAACGTGTTTTATGTAGGGCTATACAAAGACACCCTGTATGTAATATGTTTTGCAGAGTCAACAGAACATTGGATTTTAAGTAATATCTTTGAAGCATGGCAGCCAATCTCACAAAAGCAGTTAAACGCGTTTTCTACACTATCAATAATGGTTTCATTCAGACACAGAAGTCAATTAATTTATTTGCGTAGCTGATAAACACACACATACGTGAAAGTGCGCATGCATAGCTAAACAAGTGACTGACGTTTGTGTAATTGGATTTCACGTGATGAAGGAAATGTCTGGTTGCCAATGAAAATAAACTAGCGGGTCTTAAATTCTGCAGAAATAGAAGGAAAATTTCCCATTAAAATTATATGAATTGGACTTAAAATACAATACCAAAATGAATGCACACTGAGCAGGGATATGAATAGCAGTGTTTAAAAATATACAATATAAAATATAAATATTTCATTAAGTGTATGTAGTTATACTCGTATTTGAGAATTTAAGTACAGAATTTAAGTACAGAACATAACTTTGTCTGAAACATTAATCATATCAATGCAATCCATATCGGCCTATGCAATTATTTGTATGTGTATGTATGTATGTATGTATGTATGTATGTATGTATGTATGTATGTATGTATGTATGTATGTATGTATGTATGTATGTATGTATGTATGTATGTATGTATGTATGTATGTATGTATGAGCTATTCCATCTAAAATCGACCGAAATATAGAGAAAATTGACCTTACAATTTCTAAATACAATGAAACTTTTTTTGTATGTAGAGAACTGTGATACAATGCTTTGTGCAAAGTTTGAGGCATCAGAACTTCATAGTATTTAAATTAAAAATATTTAAATTTATCGTATTTTCATAAAATTAGCAACTTTAAACTGTTGTAGCTCCGAAACCCTTTCACCCAATGATCAAAATCATAGTTTATTTTGATGCTGAGAAATTAAAGTTTATATTGATATATAAACAGATTTTCTTACTTTTTATGGAAATGGAGAAATTCTTTTTTTCCTCATTAAGACGCCTTTGGCTAGGAAAAAATATTTTAAAAATATATAGATTCCGCATTGAAAGTACAAATAAACACATATTTTTTACTGATGGTATGTTGATAAGAAAGTATTGAAAATATCAAATAAAGAAAATAAATAGTACGCACGTGAACTAACCAGCTGACTGTGAGACGGGAGCTAGCCGAGACAAGCAAGGCCAGGAGACAAACACGTGATGTGTCGTCTAGCAGCGCATGGCTGTGCTAGCTTTATCACAGGTTTTCATAAACACAGGAGTAAAACGACGCCCAACGCTCGCTTATTTTCAGCTCTCGCCCAGTCGTGCGGTACTGCGCCGTTCAAGTCTAGGCGTGTGAAAATAATCTATTTAATAACCTCGAAACTTATTGCCGTACCACTAAGCAAACAATGCCGAATCCCTCCTAATAATGCAAGGTTTTTTCTCAATATTTTTTTACATTTTTACAAATGGCCAAAAAGCCTAAAAGCAAGTAAAATCAGATTGTCTGTCTCTCTGTGTACAATAGAAATAAGGATTACTTCTTAAAATAACCTACCAAATGTCAGCTTCAAAATAAGCTCTCGTTCAATGTTCTGCAGTAAATGGTTCCAGAGTTCTGAGCGCTGAAAGAGGCTTGTGTTTATAAAATACGCTAAATTTGTCGCTCAATAATACGAAAACAGTTTGACTTTCGATAGTATATTTTTGACAACGCACTCCCCTCAGCACCTTGTACAGTATAAGCAGGGAAAAAATTAGAGTATAAAAAATGCGAGGTTTTTTACTGATCGATTTCATATGGAATAGCCCGTATGTATAGGAGGTAGCCTATTTTATGATCTCGTCAGGATGTCTTCTCATTATAGATAGATAAACTTTATTATAGATGGCATAACAATGCATAAACGTAGTCAAAATGCATATACATTAAAACCTGAGGCACTATATTAGGAATTTATTTACATACGAGATTGGAACACAAAACCATAACTTCGGTACAGAGTTAAAACCGAGCGTCTTAGCTATGTACCTATACCGGAACAGACAAGTTCGTTATAAGTGTAATTTCAAATGTTTGTGTCATTTGCATGTCACCGTTTATTAAGAAATGTGACTCAGATCACGATACGTGATGGTATTACCAATCAGTTACGAATGGATTTGTTCCTAATATTTCACATAGGCCTGGTTCTGTTGTACGCAGAATTTATATGAACAGAGAATGCACTGTCACGGCCACCTGGACCGCACGCTGATTCTATTTATAGCACTACGATCGTAATGGGAGTTTGCGGTTCTGATCCGGTAGTGGCAGAGCTGGATCAGAGGGAAATGTCGCCAAGATCTGTACAACAAGGTTTAGAGATTCCAAGTCACAGCTCCACTTAATGTGAGAAGGTATCTATGTCACAGTCAGAATCTTCATCAACAAGAACCTTCTATTCTAAATACTCCAATTTTTTCTGTCATTATTACAAAAATTGGAAATAATTATAGATTTTATTCGAATCAAAAAGGGGATCGTTTAGTGGAAAATGTTACATAAACTTCTCATACATATATCGAAACTGAAACTTTTATTCTTTCTAATTTGAATACAAACTCAATTAAATTAAAGAAGAAAAGTTGTATATGTTTGAAAACGCCACTTGGGTCATCAGTACAGAGAGCATATTTATGCAAATACGTGTTTTTACAGGAGCATGCTGTATTACTACTCAAACTTAGTTTCTAGTCATTTTTAAAACTTCCTAATTCTAAATATGTATAGTTTTTTGGTGCATGTTAGAATGTATTGGCCTTTTTTGTAATAAAATTACGCATAATGCTTGGTTTTTCTTATACATCTTGATTACACACAGTTAACACTTGTATCACTTAAGAATTTAGTTATAATAACAAATTCACCTATTCGTTTGTTTTAGTTCTGACTTTATTGTGAAACGATTGTTTAACATTTTGTGCATTTGTCAGTTCATATTTTTAATATAAACTCCTTGTGTAACTTTAATAATCACGCAAGCATTTTTTATTATACAAGATTAAACAGAAGTTAAAATTTGTTAAAAATTGGATGGTTGTGAAAAAATTATGTTTAAAAGATTTCGTAAGAAACTCATGACTCTGTTCTATAACACAATAATAGTAGTAATAATGATAATAGTAATAATAATAATAATAATAATAATAATAATAATAATAATAATAATAATATAAAAACTTAAAATAGAGATAAAGTAAATTCTAAAAAAAATTAATAATGACTCCCCCCCCCCTTAACAAAATTCTGCGTACGCCACTGGAGTATTTGATATTGTTCAATGCATGTATATTTTATTTTTTAATAGTGCATGCATATCCTGTATCTAGTCATCACGGTGTATCTTATTCCAATAACCAAAATAACAGAGTATCTAATTCTAGTTAAAAATTAAATTTTATGCTCAACCATGCCGAAATGTAGTAATTATACACCTGGTAGCAGACCTTTAATGCATGTCATTAAAGTACACCTACTCATTAAAGGTCAGGTCTTTCAGCCAATGACGACTCAGGTTACAACTGTTCAGCCAATGACAGGTCAGCTTTCTACCGTTATAAAACCGCAAGTATCGATTATTCTCGGATATGCAATCGAAAGAGAATTAGCGAAAAGTCACGGAGGCTGGAAATCCAATACTGTCGCAGAAGGTTATGATCTGTTACTATAATAATTAGCGTTAATTGTAAATAATATTCAAATAAATTCAATTTGTCATCTCGTTTTTCAATGTCTAATTTAATTTCAATGTTATCTCTGTAGGTTCTTATGGCCTAGCAAGGTCAATGTGGACATCTGTTCCTCGGAAAAAATCAATACTTTCGCTTGCGCTCGTTTCATAAATATCCATACTCACTTCTTAATTACCTTCATTATAGGCTCGTTGCATAATGTACTATTATAGTCTCGAAAATGAAATCATAATGAATATTAAAATCCCACATCTATACTAATAATAAATCTGTAGCCAAAATTTTTCTGGTAATTTTCGATTTTCCAAAAATAATTGGTGTTAACATATATAATTAACCATCCTGAAACCGAAAATCGCTTTTTTGACATTTTTGTTTGTATGTATGTCTGTCTGTCTGTCTAGATGTTTGTTATCTTTTCACGCGATAATGGCTGAACCGATTTATATGAAAATTGGAATATAAATTAAGTTCGTCATAACTTAGATTTTAGGCTATATGGCATTCAAAATACTTTATTTAAAAGGGGGTTATAAGGGGGCCTGAATTAAATAAATCGAAATATCTCGCTTTTTATTGATTTTCATGAAAAATATTACATAACAAAAGTTTCTTTAAAAATAATTTCCGATTAGTTTTATTCTATACAAAATTTTGATAGGACAGATATTTAATGAGATAAATGAGTTTTAAAATTACAATGACAACGCCATCTAAGGTGCTGTACTGAAATAAAAACAAATGACTTCGTCTATAAGGGGCCTTGGACAACAACAATCGAAAGCTATTAAACATAGCCTAAGAGAATGTTTCTGTGTTTGTATGAAGTAATATCGGAAGCTAATTAATTGTTTAATTATTATTTCACCAATGTAAAGTGTAGTTTCTCTACATGGACATAATTCTACAACGTTATTACAGTAATTTCTGAAACATATGATAATAATAATGGTAATAATGATTTATTTTAGCTGGCAGAGTTAAGGCCGTAAGGCCTTCTCTTCCACTCAACCAGCAAAAAGTGTATATACATATGCATGAACTTACAAAGAATTCAACAATTTGATTTAGATGAGAGTTACATGTATACAAGAGTTATTTACGAATTAAACAACAAAATACTATGAACTATTAATTAAACACTGAAATAAACTTTGTAGCAGAATTAAACTAAAATACATAGAATGTTAATATATTTCAAATGATATTAGATAATAGAAAGAGATTATTATGAGACAATTTTGAAAATACAGCACAATCAGGATGATGTCTAAAGAAAAAAGCAACAGTGTAGTCAGTGATAGTTAAAATCAGTATGATTGGAGTGAAATGATAATAAGGTTATCTTTTAAGCTGTTCTGTACATATAGCAAGTAATATAAAGTATATACATTAAAACTAAATGATATGTCAATCTTCATTAAACTATGGTTGCATATAATAACAATTAAAAAAAAACATGTTAAAGGGATTGTCATTGCACCAAATGATTGCTCTCTGAACCAAAATGACCGCATTTTAATTATTTAAATACAATTTAAATTAAGTAACATATTAAACGATTTATCCTTCTATCAAACACGAATGTTCCCTGGATCAAACGTCCTATTTTAATTATGTAATTACTTTATATTTATTTCTAACAGGTGCAGCGGAGCGCACGGGTACGGCTAGTAAGAGTAATAAAACAATTCCGTGCAACAAATTTAAATCTTTGGAGAAATATTTCGTGTTAGTTCAATTATTTGATTGCCTAACTCAAATATATGACCTTGCAATAAGATTCGATTGTTATACTTATTAAAAATACTAAAAATATTATATATGATAGCACTGTTAGAAAGGAATGTTATACAGTAGGTTCTTTAAATTGAGTTTTCTGGGGCAACCTACATCTAGACGAATAAGAAGAAAAATATCATTCCAAATTTAGACTGTTAAAGAAAGTATAAAAATAAAATATGACCGAGATTCGGGGACTATGCTGTGCCATATTTTTTTATGATCTGAAATGAGAGAATGACTTGGTTTTTGGAAGCCGGACTGGAGAAGGGATTTTTGAACTTAAATTTAAATTGACCATCGTGAGCTCTTTAGGCCTGTAGACCTATGCGATAATTGTCTAAATCCGACAGTTGGCCCAGTTGGAATTCGTGAATCTGATGCTGAGAGGTGGGTCATCTGCCTCAGCTCTCCCAGAGCCAGGTTTCATCCCCAGACGAATACCTGATAAGCCTCAGGGACCCCGAGTCCCAAACCCTTCGTATAGGCCTATCAGTATCGGAAACCCGTTTAAACCCCAAAGACTTCAACTTATTTTTAACAATTATTATTTCAGATAGATAAAATGAGACGAAGCTGCAGAGTGAGCAGCAACTGTAATACAGTACATTGTTACATTTACTGGTATAAGGTCAGCAAGCAGCTTTCGCGTTCCAATTAAAAGACTCGGCTTCCGCACCATGATGCCAGCCTGTATTGCTGACGCCAGCGTTTCTGGCACGTGTCCTTGAGTATAATGCACAGTCTGCGAGCACTTGTTGATAGTGTAGCTGAGAATGGTACCACCTCCTAAATACACATCTCATCAACAATTAGCTAATCACAATTGTCAAATTCATTGCTCATAGACTACTACTAAGGTAAAACACTTGCACTTAAGGTTCCCATTACTTATTTCACATGCCAAAAACGGTGACGCGGCCTGTAATGACAGTGCGATAGGCGCAGCCACGCCGGAAACTACGGCGACTCTACATAACTGCCGGAAGGACAAGTAATTTTTTTAGTTACTTATTTAGCGACGCTGTATCAGCTGCTAGATTATTTAGCGCCGAAGTACTGGTGATAATGAGATGGTATTTTGATGAAATGAGGCCGAGGATTCACCATGAATTACCTGACATTCGCCTTACGGTTGGGGAAAACCTCTGAAAAAACCCAACCACGTAATCAGTCCAAGTGGGAAACGAACCCGCGCCCGATCGGCAGATAAGCGCCTTAGCCAGATACGTAAATATACTAGCCGTTGTTATTATATAATTTTGCTTTTACTTTTATGTATAAAATAGAATGTAAATTGTGTCAAATAAGAAATTGCAATTAAAAATATAGTTGACAAGCGTCCGTTTGCAACAAACAAAACAACTTTTTACATCACAACAAAAGGATTGTTAAATTGTGTCGTAATGAAACTTTTGAATAATTCATTTTTATTGCATAAGCCAAACCGTGTTGTTTGCAGCAACTCATGTACTCACATTCTATAACTTTAATTACCGATAGTGACACGAGAATTGTGTCAACTTCGCCATTCATTCTGCTAGATAATTAATCTATAGAAACGCTTTGTAATGGAAATAGAGAAATAGTCTATAGTCGATCAAAGAGTGTCATGCGGTAGTCAAAGCTTCAGTCTTCAATGTTTCAAAATTGCGTTCATTATTATTATTATTATTATTATTATTATTATTATTATTATTATTATTATTATTATTTTGGTATTACCATCTTATAGTTGGATATTTTTTAAGTTTATTTATACATATTTTAATACACCGTGCCCCGTGAAGATATTGTTTTGATTTACATATGACAAGATGCAGAAACTGTCCAAGTTTATGCACCAATGGTTTAAAAACAGTTGCATCTTCATGCGCATGCGCACTAACGTTTATCGTGGAAACAAGCCTGGCGACATTCAGTAGAACATTCCGTCATTGGACCATTCTCCTTCATCGAGGCAACAATCAAAGGGAATGTGTATCTGGACATGTGAAGAACTTTTGTTGTTGACCAACTCCCCCAGGATCGGTTTTTCAGCAACAAGAAGAACCCTTGCCTAGGTCACCCGACTTGACGCCCATTGACCTCTTTCTTGGGCTTTATGACGAACGTGGTACGGTTGACACTTTGGAAAAACTGAGACAACGCATTATAAATGCAGCTGCGCTAATCACTCCACAAATGTTATGGAACACTTGGCAGAAGGTTGAGTACCTTTTGGATGCCTTCATGGTAGCTCGAGGCGCACACATCGAGTTGCGCTGACCATTCTCCGAAACTGAGAATTTTTACATCAAGTTGTACAAAACGTTATGTTTTATAAAACCATTATTTATGCTTTAAATTAGAACTTATTTCTCGATCCCTCTAAGCGGGACACGGTGTATCGATGGTCAAATCACGTTGTGTAAGATCTTTGGGTATATCAGTAGGTCGTGGATTGTTGTTATTCTGTTTCTATTGTCGTATGTTATAATAAGAACTTATGGCTTTTAATTGATTTCAATTTCATTGACGATTATGATAATATGATTAAGACTGTGGTGAATCATGGTACGTAAATTTCCATCCGGTATTTGCCTTTGTAACTGAAGGGAAATCATGAAAAGCTTCAAATTGGCAAGCCACGGGATTTGAACCGGGACCTTCGGAACGCGAGTCTAGGGCGTTACTTCTGCGTCATCTCGCTCGTATTACCGCTTTCGTCTCCCCTTATGTTTAGGCGGAGGGTGCAAATGCTAATTAGGACCTACCGATCTCTGATCGAGTCAAAAACTCTGACAACTGATATTTAATTCTTGCGGTGAATTTCGGTGAAGTCCGGTGGGCCTAATTAGTCAAATCCACTCTTCTGACCTCCACGTCACTGGGATCATTTAAGACACGAAAGAGAGAGTGGGGTGCGGAAAGTAACGGGAAGCTACAGCATTTATCTTTCCCAAGAGAAACTGCAAACATGGCATGATGACTCTTTTCACGGTAAAATATTCCGTTTTGCACTGGAAGGAATGGTGAACAGGAAAAGATTTGGTGCAAAAGAAGATATCAGATGATAGACAACATTAAGGTAACATATGCGGAGGCTATGAGGAAGTCGGAAAATAGGGATGATTGGAAAATGTTGAGTTTGAAGTGAAAGACCTGCCCTTGAACAAAAAGCTATAAATAAATGAAAAATGATTGCCAATAGCCATACCAGTAACAGGTGTAATTTCGTACACTCTTCATGGAGCTTTAAAATTTTCGCTCATCAATAACAACACATTCGCATGGAAAGCTGTGCTTGTTGAGTCTGTGTAACATCGAAGGGTCTTCAGCAAGAAACGTGTGAGTCATAAACAGCAAAATAAACAATAATACAGTTCACCGTTTTCACTTCGGTTTACTGAAACAGGGAAATTCAGAGTGAGTCCATGAAAAATCAGTAAAACCATAGAACCAACAAATAATAATAATACGAGGCGCATCCAGAAAGTAAGTTTCTCTATTTAAAAAAAAAAAAAGATCACACACTTTCAGGAAAACATTTACTCGCAACAGGTACAGCAATGTTTCAGCTATTTTTCAACATAGCCACCATCAGAATTGAGACACTTGTCGTATCGTGGGATCAACTTTTGTATCCCTCTGTCGCAGAACTCTGCCGCCTTTGAATGGAACCAGCGTGTGACAGACGTCTTCAGCTCTTCGTCGTTGCCAAAACGCTCACCGGAGGACAGGAATTTCTTGAGGTGCAAGAAAACGTGAAAATCGCTGGGAGCAAGATCAGGACTGTAGGGTGGATGATGAAACAACTCCCAGCCAAATTCCGTCAAAACAGCTGCTGTGCGCCGAGCCGTATGTGGACGAGCATTATCATGGAGGAGCACAACACCTGCAGTAAGCATTCCACGCCTCTTGTTTTGAATGGCACGTCGCAATTTTCGCGGTGTTTCACAGTAACGGTCAGCGTTCACTGTTTCACCTCTTGGAAGGAAGTCAATGAGCAGAATGCCCTTCCTGTCCCAGAACACCGTGCACATCACTTTCCGTACCGACAGCGTCTGTTTGAATTTCGTCCTGACCGGAGATCCACTATGCCGCCAATGCATTGACTGCTGCTTGGTTTCCGGGGTGAAGTGCGAAATCCAAGTCTCATCGCCCGTGACGATCCTGTCGAGGAACTCGTCGCCGTCATCGTGATACCGTTGCAGAAATGTCAGTGCTGCTCCTAAACGTTGCATTTTGTGTTCGGGTGTCAGTTTTTCGGCACCCATCTGGCACACACTTTTTTGAACAGCAGGTGCTTAGTGACAATCTCATGCAACAAGGATCGCGATATCTGCGGAAAATGGCTGCTCAGCTCCGTAATCGTGAAGCGACGGTTCTCCATGATGCACTGCTGCACCAGCTCAACACGATCATCATTGATGAGGGACGGTCGCCCACTGCGCTCTTCATCATGGACACTTTGACGACCTTCGGAAAACTGCCTACACCAGCGACGCACCATCTGCTTACTCATGATGTTCGGCCCATAGACCCGACAGAGCTGCCGATGAATTTCAATTGGTGCAATGCTTTGTGCATTAAAGAACTTTATCACCGACCGAACCTCGCAGGCGGCGCGGCGGGAGAAGGAATAAGAGCTTCCATTTCGGACCACTGCTGCCACGCTACTAGCACCAGGCGGGACCTGTCCGGCTGGCATATGATTGATACATCATAGATCTGTTACGCATGCGCAATTGACACGGCTAATTACGTTTATTTTCAAGGGGAAAAAATCGGGAAACTTACTTTCTGGATGCGCCTCGTAGTAGTAGTAGTAATAATAATAATAATAATAATAATAATAATAATAATAATAACGTAAAATTAAAAAAATAATAAACATTTGTAATACGAAAATAGTTTTTGACTTTGAATTAATATTGATCTTACGCATATTCCATGACTTCAAACGAATTTCAAATTCGACCCAAAAAGGAAGAATAAACTTTCACAATGATATGGGACGTTTCAGAAATATAAACCGAATTTTTTAGGGATGACAGGTTGGGTCTATGCGATAATTTTAAGGACAGGATTGTGGTGTCTCCGATGAGTCATTTTGACTGTATGCGACGCCAAAACCATTGCGTAACCTGAAGGATTCGCTGCCGGTGGTATCGTGGTATGTGACTGTGAAATGAAAGAGGTAACGGTACATTTTAAATGTACTGCAGTAGTATGGGGTACTAAAGAAGAAAAGACAGTGGAAGTGAAACATCAATTTTTATTTAAATTTATTGGAGAGTCCCTCAAAATTAATGTTCAGTGTCCGCGATTACGTTCTCTTACTTAAAATGATTGCCTAGATCCGACCAATCATCCCTAAACAATTCCGTACTTGTTCTGAAACAACTTATACACACTGTCTACAGCAACCGCAAAATAGATTAATAAATTAAGTTGGCTGCTACTATGTAGAAGATTGGAATTTCATACAAATAGCGTCGTATCGAAAATGCAGCCAGGGAGAGGAATTTGTGGGTGATGGATAGAAAGGTAAGACAATTTGGAATCTTATTTTATGGCATACTCTCTAGCTTATCATTCTAATCAACTTATAAGGGTAAGTTTAATCGTTAATCTTTCATTCGTTTTATGATTTAATAAGATATATGCAAGGCCGGATATTTATGGAGATCACGAAAATCACGACATAATAGATATACAATAGATTTTTGATAATCTTTACGATTTAAGTGATTCTTATTAATAATATGCGGATAAAACAATCGCGACAAATCGCGAAATAGAGTTCTAATAGCGAAATATGAACATATTCGGGAATTATTACTATTGCGTCCTTTTATAGCGAATTTCATATTCTGAGTTTTTCACTTGAATTTGTTATATATCCAAGTAGGCTACATTACATGGTATTATTCCAGATGTTCTGATTGCATTAGTGAACTCAAAAGACGAAGAATTCAACATTTCACTGATAATTTGAAAGTGTTAATTTGAGGGCTACAAGTTTTTTTTTAATGAATGTGTGTTAAATACAATCTCAATCCAACAGATATTGTCTATTGGCCATACCGCACCTTTACCAGAATCCAACGAACTTTTAATGTTTATTATTTGGAAAGTAATACTCATTCCAAAATAATTGTATTTTCCAAAATTTCCATTAATCTCCGCCAAGAGTACAAATCAATCTCCAACAATCTCCGCCGACACCAATATTAAAAAACACAAATGATAAAATTAATTTCCATAAATAACACCCCCTGGATATATGTATTTATCAAAGAGATATGAAACTGAATGTTAATATTATTTTAGCTACATTACAACTTTACTAAAATCGATAAAATAATGAAGTTATGTAATAAAATAAATAAAATAATTCCTGACTGGGTTAGGAAATGCCTTTTTCCTTCCCCTGAATTCTCGCACTCGTTCTAGTCTACTCTTTTTCGTTTTAGGATTAATTTTCGCCATGGTTTACACGGTTTCTTTCACGCCAAGCTCTCTTTCGTTCAGCTCTGATTTCGGTACATTTTATAGTAGAAGCTTCTCAAGAAAGTAATTTCACACGCTGGTTTCTACTGTGAAACGTCACAACACGACACAGAAGACACAGTCCTCAGTGGCAGTTCCATTCCCATTAATTTATCCATTAATTTGCGTACATTGGTGAAAACCGCAAACATGAACAACTTTATTTAGGAGTTAACGTACATAATACTTTAGCAACAATATCCAAAGCAGTGTTAAAATTCCGGTCATAGAATTCTGTTTCACAGCGTTCGAGTCGTACTCTGCCTAAATGTCTATTTATTTCGCAGACTGTGTGTATCTACGGATTATTGAGTGGCTCAGAAATAACTTTGAACTTCGCAACTGAAAGATGTTTTTTTTTTTTTTTAATTCAAGCTGACTGGAAATGTAAAGCAGTAGCTGAATCATCATATTCTGCGAAGGAAGTCATTGAAGTAAAATCGAATATTACTCGTATTTTACAATAATTGAATGCTTTAAATTATAGAAAATTACAGCGATCCTTAATTCTAGGAATTAAGACAATGTTCGTTTGAAAAGTTCAACTCGGTCAATAACATTTAATGCTCTGCGGTTTTGATTGTATTATACGTATGAAAGAGACTTAAATCCTTCTGTCTTCTGATCTCTCTTCAATAGGACATTCAAACGAAACGTGTATACATTCCGATATCGGCTTCCCAACTCTTGGCGGAAAATACTCAACCAAAGCAGACGAGAAGAGAAAGTTTAGAAATGAGTATAAAATGCAAGGATTAATATTTCAAGCGTGGATTAAAACATGCAAACACATAACGTGTACAGTATATCTCCAGGCTGCAGCGTATAGAATTTCAGAGAACAATATTCTAAATTAAACTGTAGGAGGAAGGAAAGTGACATTTGTAACGAGCTGTCAGAACAATTGACGGTGCATATCGCTAACAATCATATTAAAATATCGCACAGTCCTATCACACAAAGTTTAATAGAACGACGATTCTGAGTGTAAAGTTGTATAGCGCTAACGAGATTATAGAACTGTGGTAATTTTACGAATAGGAAGCAGCATGCATATCGTGACAAAACAGCCTATATTAACATATGCCTATATAATGCTTGTAACGGACAATGACTTATTGGGGAAATGTCGTCAATGGTCGGACTTTAAACGTCTTTGTTCAACTACAATGGGTTATAATTAGACCTTGGATTATAGGCACTTAAAATAGGCCCTGAATTTATCAAAATAGGCGATAAATATAGATTTAGGCACCTAAAAATATAATTTCAAGCAGCTAAAAATACTATTTTATGCAGCTAAAATGTACTTTCTATCCACACAAACTACAGTAACAATAAAAATTCAATTAATCAGTGGGTATTAAGCATTACGGTATATTTACTTACTTACAAATGGCTTTTAAGGAACTCGCAGGTTCATTGCGCCCTCACATAAGCCCGCCATCGGTCTCTATCCTGTGCAAGATTGATCCACTCTCTATCATCATATCCCACCACCCTCAAATCCATTTCAATATTATCCTCCCATCTACGACTCGGCCTCCCAAAGATCTTTTTCCCTCCGGTCTCCCAACTAACACTCTATATGCATTTCTGGATTCGCCCATACGTGCTACATAAGCATTACAGTATACAGTACAAAACCACTAAAAATATTGCAGTTTTTTTAAGTCTTAAGTCTAAGACTGCTAATACATAAGTGCTCATATTAGAATTAAATTAATTAATTCACCAGTGAATATACAATTAACACATTAACCTAAGTGAGAAATATAACATTCCCACTAGTCAATGGACTGTTTCTGGTCTTTTGTTTGGTGCGCGTGGCACACTTCCTAAATTCACATGGAATATTTTAAAAGCACTCGGTCTCCGATTTTTTGAAATTCAAAAAATTTTATTGAATATTCTTAAGGATTCAATCCAAATATTACATTACCATTTATATTTTGGCCACTGATGATTCTATTGGGTTTGCATTTCTCTGGATTTTTTACTAAACAATTCCTGCATTTAATCTTTTTGTCTTTCTAAATTATTCTGTAGTGCTTTTATTCTGGATCTTCATGGTCACCCTCACTTAGGGCAGATTATTTTGTTAAAAATTAATATATAAATGGTATTGCAGTACATAAAGTTTTTCTCTAATTTTCTATTGTGAAACTTTGCCTTTTCTTACACAGAACCATTTTATAAGCGAAAAAAAATCTTCCCAATGATACAAATATGCAATGGATGCATATTTAAATTTAGCAATATTTGCCATGATGATTTCTTTAGGGAGAATTACATCCTCCCGATCCCTCACACTTCTACTGTCTGCTCAAGTGCTCAACAAAACCAGACACCTCACAGGAATTTTTTCATTCCTACAACCAAACTACTACAGTATATTTGAACCATGCCCACCTCATGACATTCAAAACTTTCTCTTTCACTGCTACACGAAAATTGAAAAATATATGCTACATAACAAATAGAAATAGGCAAATCTAGGCTCTAAAACCTTAAAAATAGGTTTCAATGGGCATTAAAGCCGCTTTCAATCGTTCTTATTTTATATAAAATGTGAAGATATTTAACTAGTTTTAGTTTACGCCTACAGAAAAAAAATAATCAATTAATCTAAAATCCGAGGTCTAATTATAACGTAAATTCGCGAGAATTAACAATACAATTAGATAGGGCCTAGCTCGGTGATGGTAACAACATTGTCCGTACAATTATGTAATTTCCCAAATCTCCTTGGTTAATCTTGTATGCTTCAGGAGTTCTTAATCTATGGGTCACCATATCTTTCGGCATGGGTCGTATTTTTCTATGTGGAATTCCATTGAATTAACTCATTCCGTTATTGTTTTCAAAGACATGTCAATTCGTACTCTAGGTTAATTATGATGACTTTTCGTTTTCTTTTCAATTAGCAGTGTTTAGTGCTAATGTGTCAAGCAAAAGGTTGAAAATGCTAAACAGCACTGTTTAAAAAATTTTACTCGAACTTCTGTAAATGTATCCTTATATATAACTATAAAAGTTGTTTGTATTGAAGGAAGTTACTTATGAAAAGAGACAAATCTTCATTAAGTTTATTAGCTAAGATTGAAATTCAACTGAAAGTGTTATCTGGAATATTGTGGACAGATGAGTCCCACTTTACTTTCAATGGTGGAGTTTGAATATAGACAACAAACAATTCACGTTCATAAATTAAATTCCATGCTTAGTAATTTCCATTTGTTTAGTACTCACATTTACTTCAAATATTTTAAATTTCTTTCTAACAACCATAATATTTATATTCTCATGAAATTTTGGCCAGTGTATGGAACTGGTACACACCCAGATCATGATGAATTTGCTACCCATGCGAAATCCAGTTTGGAAAACCAGCTATAACGACTGGGGATCGTGCTAACCATACGATACTTCGGTTCTGATTGGATGATCGTTCACCTCTACTGAGGCGTGTGAACGTGAAGCCAGCAGCTGGCTGCTCCCCTTGGCCCTTCATGGGCTACACTCCACAGATTTAATTTATTGTGTGTCCCCTTTAAATGCCGAAATTCATAAATATAAATAATAAGGTGGCAAGAGCAATAACGCCAATCGAGGTAATAATGCCAACTACTCACATTTCACGTAGTTTTTAAGAAACTCGACAGACGGCAGACACTGTACCTATGGAAAACTTTTGTAGTTAGAACACAAAAACTCGTTCCTTAGGCAGTCATTCTCCAGTTAGCAGGTGCATGTGTTGTGTGCAGTACCGTTGTTGGAAAGCTTCTCCTAAATTTTCAAAGGTAAGTGAAGTTATTTTGTGAACATATAATAAGATCGTAGTACAATGTTACTTACATTGATTTACAGTATATTTTACGCACTTTCTTAACATATCAATGCGATTTGCGTAACCTTTTGAGGGAAATTATAATTTTATCCAAGATTCGAAGAAATCATCGGGGATAATAACGTCATGGTTTGGCTGGGTTAGTTTCGTTAATTTATGTAGCCTAGTTTTCTGCTTCTTCATGTTATTGAGTGCTCAGAAAAATTGTATCTTTTTACTATAGATGCCAAGAGTTTATGATAAGAAGAATCTACGTACAGCGTGGCCCGAAGAGGTGCTTGCAGCTGCAGTCAAAGGGAAAATTCGTGTTTCCAAAGTGTTTCTAAGTAAATAGAAATTTTAGTTTAAACGTCAGTGTTCTTGTTTCATTGAAAACAAAATGTTCGCTTTTTTTTTCTTCAATTTTTCAAGTGTTCCTAATTTGAGACCGGTACAATTTCAATTTCCATTGACAATTCATCTAAAGCTTTCAGAAAGCCACAAGAAATGAGAAAATACTGTATTTGAATAAAACTTATTTTGTAATGCTGATTTATGTTATCTTTTGTTATATTTATGTACATAGCGTTATTATCCATGTAGTGCTGGCGTTAATACCCACAAACATGGGCAATAACGCCGAGTTGCAGTTTAAGACAATATTATATTCCTTAATTCATTTTAGCCTTGGATTTCTGATAAATCACCATTTGTACGTTTGATAAACATGTTTGACTTTAGAATTGTACGAAGTTACGCAATAATAGACCAACCGACAATTTGAAGAAAAAAAAAAGATATTTGCACATCTGTTGATTGCAGCCTAATTTAACTCGGAAAAAATCAAGAATGCGATATTTGAATTTTGCTGTTTTTTATAAGCAAAAATTTGTTTATTGCATAAAATTCATTTATTTATTTTCCTTTGAAATATTAATTCAACTGCTGGTCTCTTATCAAAAATCGGTTAGCCTTTTTTGGCATTATTTGTGCCATTTTTTTTGTAATAGTATGAATGTTATAATACTTCTTGCATAAAATGTTTTATAAAAAAAAAACAGATTTATTTCAATAGCCAATATCTCCGAAACAGGTTTTTGGCGCTTGGTCTCTTATGGCGTAACTCCGTCCAATTGTGAGTTTATATCTAAACAAAACAGCATGACATCTCCTTGAAAACTGCCCAGACGTTAACATGACATTATTTCCCCTAGGTACCTTATTAGAAATAATTTATTACAATATATGAATATTTCAATTTGTATAAAATGAATGGCATAAACTACTTGGCCTCAGTACTCTCTATGTTTACAGTGTCTGTTCAGTGAGACAAGGGAATATATCTGTGACGTCACAGCATTCAGTTGAAAATAGCTGTTTTAGAAGATTAATCGTATGATTAATTTCTCCATGATATCACCTAAGTTCCCTGGTTTACACTGATACGTATCTGTGAATGTCTGTGAGACTTAAGCGATCTCTGCCGTCTGAACTAGGAAACTTGATAACCAAATCCCAGCACTGGTACGAAGGGTCTGGGAGACTTCTCATCAAGACTGTTAAAACTTTCTGAAAGCGCGAAACTGGGTTTATAGTAACAGTTTTCCTAAATGTGTATAAGTCAGTAGACTGACGTACATAGAGGATTACATTTCACCCCAAATGCAATCGAATGTTATTTAAACTGAAATAAGTTGAAGATAAAATAAAATGAAATTAAATTGAAAACCAACATAAAAGATCGGAAGTGACTAAATGTTCCAAAATTACAAGGTATTTTAAAACAATTTTTTTTTGTTTAAATTATTATTATTTGCGGATTTGTAATCAGGACTATTAAAAAAGAGACTACAAAGCAAGATCGAAATGGCAAGAGTACCCAATCTCGATAGAGTGTGAAATGAAGTAATCAGAATAGTATGAAGGCAAAAAAAACTATCATCGGTGGGTATATAGAGAATTCGGGACTGAAATGGTTTGAGAGGGCTGTTTAAAAAGTTCTTGACTTGACATATAAGACATAGATGGCAGTGGAAAAGCGTCAACAATACTGCAATTTTTAACATTCGTCTTACATTAGGTAATGCGTGAAAAATTGTAATCATCTGCTAACTACATTTTATGCAATCCTAGCATTAAAATACGCTTGTTATGTCGTTATAAATAGTACGCAATAAAACTGTGCCTAATTCTGGCACTGGTACCAGAAAAGGTTACCTGGCAACTAGTATTTCATGACGTCATCACCGCCTTCACAACACAATTTTTTTTCTCGTTGTTATTTATACTCGCTTTAACATCTTCGGTCATATCGCGAGTTACTCTTTTGGGTGAAATCCGAAGGCCTGTGTACTATTGTTGAGTACTGGTTCTGTTGTTGTGAACTAGATTGCGTCTGTAGATGTCTACTGATTTGTTATGAATATGATTTTGGTGATGAATGAAGCATTTGATATCCAGGAATGTTGTGGCCCCAATTTCCTGACATTTGCCTTACAGTCGAGGGAAAACACCAAAAAATCTCAACCAGGAAATTCAACTCAACCGAGAATCGAACCTAGGCCCTATGCGTAAGAGACAAGCATGCTAACCCCTATACCACAGAGGTGGTCTGTTGTGCATTATTTTGTGGAACAGAATGCTGCAACTCCATATTATACAAGATCTTTTACTAATAACTAATGATGTATTACTTTACTAACTAATAATGTCATACTTTCATGGACTAGGGCCCAAATGTCACCCACTAATGTCTGTCCTGGGTACTTACGCTCAGCGCTTCCACGTCTGTTTATATGGAGGGTATTTTTGAAATTAAATTAACATTTAGTTCAAAGAAGTATTTAAACAAATTCCGTAGGTAGACTACTATTTGAATGTATCCTTTAATTTCTCCTATATAAAGATAAGAATTGTGTCCGGATTTTAAAGATACTTTCAAAATTAGAGAAGATACGAACATAAACACTCCCACTTCTGAAAAACTCTATATAGGCTATTCGTACTTTGATTGTCAAATTTGATAAATTAAAGAACAATGATATGAAAAACATATTTAATAATAGAATAATGAGACTCCCAGAACAAGAATTTAATTGATTTATAAACCAAGAAGAAGTGTTAGGAGACATCGTAAACGATAGGGTGGTTCTCGATATCTTCCACGTGTCTTATCGACTTTCATACTTTGACAAGATTCAATGACGTAGCGTTAAAAGAAGAATAATCCAACAAGCACAATTTAATGAAAAATGTAGGTTACTGTGTCCTAACCTTTCCTTTCATTTTATGAAATCGGGTAAGAGATACCTTTTAATTCGATATCTTTCAACTCGGGACTCGAAGCCTTATAAACGGCTGCCATACAACGACAAAATTGCAAGCAAGGAGACGTGTAAGCTTATGAACTCTAAACATATCTTGATCTTATCAGTACATTAAAGTTTAAAGGCGGGTAAAAAACAGCGAAATAATGACATTATTACAGCAGCAGTAAGACTGTGCCAGTTAGTGATAATTTCGTTCACGAAGTTGTTTTCCTTAATTGATCAACATTTAAGAGACAATTTAATATCTTGTTTGTTTTCGCTACGGTCTTTACCTAACAGGCCAATTACATTTCCTTTTCCTTTCCATTAAATTACACAGCCAGCATTTTTATTTAATGAGGAGACAGACTTTATTATTTATTAGTGACGTCATACCGTACAAAATATTATTCATTAGGTAATATGATTACAAATTTTAAAAGTGCGGAATTCGAACATTACTAAATCCAATTAAAACTCGTAAATAAATCAGATCAGAAGGATTAAATTGCTAAATGAGTACAAGGAAATGTTATAATTTAATAATAAAACAGAGCAACGTTTGCCGGATTATTAGAGCATCAATAAATTTTCCATGTAGAAGATACTTGCTCAAATTGCAGTAAGCAATTTGTGTGTGTATGTCTGGAGAGGATGGACATTAATTTTACTTTTCTGTATGTAGACCATATAGTCACTGATAAAGATTCATAACGATCATCAGAAATCGCAAACCAACGACTCAAACCTGCGGAGTGTCAGATCATTTCTAGCTGGTACTATAACCATCTATTCGTTAATAGCGAATCTTGCCACAAGGCATCCTGCTTTTTCTTCAGCACTGAAAATACTATCAGATGCTAGCAGATGTCACCTGCTGAGCATCTCCATCTGGCACTAATGAACGTTTGTTTCCATAGATTATACCGTTTGCACTAGGGCTGGGGACGGAGCGGTTCGGTTCGGAGCAGTGACGTCATTACTCGGTTGAACCGAGTACAGTACCGAGTACAAATTTGTGGCGGCAGATTTAAAATTTAGGTAGATTGAGTCGATTTTAGAACATACTTTGAAAGTGAAACCAAGCTTGTTTTAAAAGCGTTGTAATAAAGTGCTTTCGCTTTGGCGATTGACGAGAAAAAAAGTGCTTCTCTTCATTGCAAAATGGCGGTTGCAAATTTCATTTGCGTGATTACAACTATTTGCGGAGTTATTTTGTATGAAAGACCTATTTAACTTTCAGTGTTGTTATATATGACAGACGAAATAAAATTGATAAAACAATTTATAATACTAACAGCTACTAAATTAACATGTGAGGTAAACGTTAAACGCTGCAGCTAAGTAAAAAAGAAGATAGAAAGAAACGGGCTCCATGAAGCGCTGCCTAAAACACTTAAAAATAACACACAGAATTATTTACTATTACGGAAAGTGGCTAAATAATCAATAAAATGTGGAATCTTAAATTGAAGAACATAATGCTTATTTATTTTATAACATTACTAGCCTTCAATACAACCATGTTCTCTTTGGTGAAGAGTAATATTATTGATAAATTGAAGTAATTAGGTAACATAATTCGTAGAAATAAATACAAATAAAATGATGACTGATGAGGTAACACAAATCCAATAAACACAAATAGAAGAAAAACATAATGCACTTCTTTTTTTAACATATTTTAATATTATTCAAACACTCTAATATGATAATAATAATAATAATAATAATAATAATAATAATTATTATTATTATTATTATTATTATTATTATTATTATTATTATTATTATGCACAGTAATATGTTCACATTCAGTGTTCATTAGGCCCACTTGACAGGTCATGTAATAGAATGAACTCCTCTTCAATACTAAAGGCCTTTCAGCCCGCCTTGGGGATAAGGAAATAATTTGTCCTGCAGCAGATAATATTTAAATACAACAGTACCTACGTTGTTGTCTGCTACAATTAAGTAAAACACGAGAACTCTGTTTGAACGTTTGAACTGACCGGTAACGGCTACGGTTAACCGAGTAACTTCGGTGCTCCGCTGCCAAGCACATAAACCGATAGAACCGAGTAACTCAACGGATCTACTCGCTCCGTCCCCAGCTCTAGTTTGTACAGCTGGTCGTCACTATTTTCGCATCACCAATGCTCGTACGCTCGTTTAGAGTAATTGGCAACAATGCTTACAGATTTTCTATTGGTAGGTGTGTCACTGTTGTTTTGAATATATGGAAAAAGAAAAGCGAATGGTGCAAGATGAAATTGTCGAATAATTTACTCAAATATAATGCGGCCTAATCAAACATAGTGCAGTCTACTCAAACCTAATCAAATTTACTCAAATATAATGCGATCTAATTAAACATAGTGCAATTTACTTAAACCTAATGAAGTTTACTCAAATATAATACAGTTTAATCAATCACAGTGCAATATACTCAAATATAATACGATCTACTTAAATATAATAAGATCTACTAAAATATAAGGCCTAATCAAACTTAATACAGTCTACTTAAACCTAATGAAATTCACTCAAATATAATGCGGTCCAATCAGACTTAATGCTGTCTATTCAAGCCTACTATAGTGTAAAAAATGAAACAGTCTAATTAAACCTAATTCAGTCTGTTATCTAATACAGTCATACTACGATAGTATAGTAAAATCTAATCTAGTACAATCTAATCCAAGTTAATAATGACTAATCTAACAAACAGTAAGATAATAGAATAAAATCTATCCTATCACAGTCTACCATCCCAGTACCCTATTCTAATCTAGTACAGTCTGCAATATCATTATAGACTAGTTCAATAACCTAATACAGTCCAATTCAAGCTATTATAATCTAATCCAATCTATTAGAGTATAATTTAAATGAATACGCCTAATTTATTCTAACTTACAAACTTTAATCTAATCTAATCTAATCTAAACTAATCTAATCTAATCTAATTTATTCCCATCTCGGAATAGTTCGGGAATCATCACTTACGCTGTGTTCACATAGAGCGATTCGAAGCCCGGTCTTTGTAACGAGAAGAAAGAGTTGTATCTCTAAGCTATAATGGCTCCGAAGGAAATATGTCGTTTCGTGACATACAGATACGTCGCTGCTACGACTTGACTTCATCCTCGGACCTCGATGCTTAATATTTTCCCTTGTGAATCTCGCGTTAAACCAAACGAGACATGGACAAATTCACGCTACAGGAAAGCGATCACTTTCCGTGTCAAAGGGTGTATATTTTTTATATATTAACATGGAAGTCGTAGCTCACCACTTTCTGACTTACGCACTTTTCACCGTGAATCATGGGTTTAATCTAAGCTCGTCTGATTTAAACTAATCCAGTTTAGTCTAATCTAATCTAACTTAATATAGTCCAATTAAATATAATCCAGTCTAGTGTAATCTAATGCAATCCAGTCAAAACTGAAGTAACCCTGGCTAATAATATCTAACTCAGTCTAATCAAATCTAAAGCAGTCTAATCAAATAAATAAAATCTCGCCTAACACAGCCTAATTTGATCTAATTCGAACTATTTTAATCCAATCTAATATAATTTAATCTGATCCAATCAAATCTAATTATAATTCAATCCAATCTCTTATAATGTAATTCAGTCCAAAATCATGTAATACAATCTAATCTCGTCCAATGCAATGCATGCCGAGTCTAATGTAGTCTAATATAAATTATTTAATCCAATTCCATCTAATCTAATAAAAGTAAATCCAGTAAAATCTAATACAGGCCTAATTCAATTAAATCTAATGTTATTTATTCTAATCAACTCCAATCGCACGTAATAAATATAATATAATACAATATAATCCAATTAGATCTAATATAACTGAACTTAATCTGTCGCACAGTGTAATCTAACGCACTATAATTAAATATAAAATCCAATTGAGTTTAATTTAATCTAATCCAATCCTATGCAATTCACTCTAATATAACTGTATCATATTCAATCCATTCGAATCCAATCAAATATGATACACTTTAATCTAACCCAGTTCAGTTTATTTTAGTCTCACGTATTCCAATCCAACGTATCACACATTTCCCTAAGATGGAGGCTGTTACTAACTTTGGCTGTAATAACATTTCCGACTGTGGCCATCGTGGAAGCTTGGAGAATGTCGTACCTGCGCCACTGTTTGTATACACAAACAGTTGAAGTGTCAGTTTGTCCCCCTGTCGCTATGGCAACACCTGTACATTCATTACAATGCAATTTGGGCTGACCAGGAGTTCATTTGTAGCCAGTGTGCAATAGCCCACAGTAATCCGTTCACAGAGTGCATTTCCACTACAGAGTGGTTCACAATTATTACAACACCGGCTCAAACAAGGACATCAACTCACTAAATTAATAACATAAATATAACTACATTTTATAGAGATGAGTGGTAACACGGTGTGGATACTACGTGCCATTCAAATAATGCTCGTAACAAATAACATTTAAAAGACCAAAATGAAGAATTCTAAGCAAATTAATACAAATAGGTGATAATACTAAAATTTAGTTATAATGAAAAAATAATCCATATCGCGACAACGGGAAGCGGAATTTTTGTCACAGGAACGCTCGTCATTGTAGCAACTAGTCACTGCAATTTTGTCACCCGGTGTTTTGGTCACTTCGACGTTTTGATCACCCGATATTTTGGTCACCAGTACACAGTCATTTTCTTAAAAATATTAATTTATTTTGACAAGTAAAATATCCATAGGTATACTGTATAAAATGTTATGTGATTAATGTTTCAAAATTGCAACACGGCATAAAATGTTATATGATTTTTGTTTCAAAATTGCCAACCAAATATTGTCCGATGGCTCTGAGGTATGTAAGAAAATCACCATCTTCTTTATAATCACAGTATCGTTACGCGATCCTACTAATACTTCTGTCTAAATCCTCCACTTTCTTCTTTTTACGGGGTGGGGAGTGAACTTCGCAATAATCCTAAAGCCCCTAATACTTCGAGTGAATCGAAATTCCCCTTCGTGATGCTTCATCAATAAAATAAATTTGATAATAACTAAAATAGGTAAGAACGTCGCCTTACACCTAAAATTTGTTTGCCAAATACTTATATGCGTAATCACGGAAACAACCTCACAATGACATTTAAATCTCATTATACTTATACTGTATGCGTAATCACGGAAACAACCTTACAATGATATTTAAATATCATTATACTTACATGCGTAACCACGGAAACAACCTTACAACGACATTTAAATCTCATTATACTTATATGCGTAACCACGGAAACAACCTTACAATGACATTTAAATCTCATTATACTTATAGACATAACCACGGAAACAGCCTGACAATGACATTTAAATCTCATTATACTTATATGCGTAAACACGGAAACAGCCTTACAATGACATTTAAATCTCATTATACTTATAGACGTAACCTCGGAAACAGCCTTAAAATGACATTTAAATCTCATTATACTTATATGCGTAACCACGGAAACAACCTTACAATGACATTTAAATCTCGTTATACTTATAGACGTAACCACGGAAACAGCCTTACAATGACATTTAAATCTCATTATACTTATATGCGTAACCACGGAAACAACCTTACAATGACAATTAAATCTCATTATACTTATAGACGTAATCACGGAAACAACCTTACAATGACATTTAAATCTCATTATACTTATAGACGTAACCACGGAAACAACCTTACAATGACATTTAAATCTCATTATACTTAAATGCGTAACCACGGAAATAAGCTTACAATGACATTTAAATCTCATTATAAGTTACTTGTATCCGTAACCACGGAAACAACCTTACAATGACATTTAAATCTCATTATAAGTTACTTGTATCCGTAACCACGGAAACAACCTTACAATGACATTTAAATCTCATTATAAGTTACTTGTATCCGTAACCACGGAAACAATCTTACAATGACATTTAAATCTCATTATAAGTTGCTTGGATCCGTAACCACAGAAACAACCTTACTGTGACATTTAAATCCCATTATACTTATATGCGTAACCACGGAAACAACCTTACAATGACATTTAAATCTCATTATAATTCTAGGCGTAACCACGGAAACAACATTACAATGACATTTAAATGTCATTATACTTATATGCATAACCACGGAAGCAACCTTACAGTGATATTTAAATGTCATTATACTTATGTGCGCAACCAAGGAAACAACCTTACAATGACATTTAAATCTCATTATACTTATATGCGTAACTACAGAAACAACCTTACAATGACATTTAAATCTCATTATACTTATATGGGTAACTACAGAAACAACCTTACAATGACATTTAAATCTCATTATACTTCTAGGCGTAACCACGGAAACAACATTACAATGACATTTAAATCTCATTATACTTATATACGTAACCACAGAAACAACCTTACAATGACATTTAAATCTCATTATACTTCTAGGCGTAACCACGGAAACAACATTACAATGACATTTAAATGTCATTATACTTATATGCATAACCACGGAAGCAACCTTACAGTGTTATTTAAATGTCATTATACTTATATGCGTAACCAAGGAAACAACCTTACAATGACATTTAAATCTCATTATACTTATATGCGTAACCAAGGAAACAACCTTACAATGACATTTAAATCTCATTATACTTCTAGGCGTAACCACGGAAACAACATTACAATGACATTTAAATGTCATTATACTTATATGCGTAACCACGGAAGCAACCTTACAGTGTTATTTAAATGTCATTATACTTATATGCATAACCAAGGAAACAGCCTTAAAATGACATTTAAATCTCATTATACTTATATGCGTAACCACGGAAACAACCTTACAATGACATTTAAATCTCATTATACTTCTAGGCGTAACCACGGAAACAATCTTACAATGACATTTAAATCTCATTAAATTTTTCCACTAAAACATTAATAAATTATTAAATGTAATCGGAGTGGAGAACGCGAGTAACTAAAATGTAATCGGTGGCCAGAACGCGCGCCGTGACTAAAATCTAATCGGTGACAAGAAAGTATAATGACGACATCTCCGGTGACGAGAATTCCTAGACCTCGCGACTACCTATGGAGGGTCAAGGCCGACCAACCGACTTACGTCCACATGCGTCAGCAGAGGTTAACGATTATTCAACTAGAACGGTAGTAACATATGGTCAACAAGATGATCCCCCCTCAGCCATTATAGCTGGTTTTCGAAAGCGAATTTCGCTACCTAGCGTAGCCCCCCCGAATTCATTACCATTTTGAATGGGCACCGGTCCCATAAACTGGCCGAAACAAACACTTATTTATGCTTATCTAGATTTAAATAAATAAATAAAGAAACAAAGAGAGAAAGGAAGAAAGAAGCAAATAAATAAGTAGATAAATAAATTAATTAAAAATTAAATACACACATAAATAATTATAAAATTAAACAAAAAACAAATAAGTACCAATAATTAACAAATTGAATAAATAAATAAATAAACAAACAAAAAGTAAATAAATATATACAGGATGTTTCAAAAGTGATGGTGAAAAAATGTATGGATGAGAAGTAAAAACGAAGAGAAGCAAAAAAATTCCAGTCAATAGCGGTCCGCAAATTAATCGTTTATGAGATAATGCCACTTTTTTTGCTGGTTGGGACCGCCAGTGAACCGAGCGCCTGAAACGGTAAAGCGGCAACATTCAGGCTTCGTATCTATGCCAGACTCTCCCCAACCCGTTTCCTTCTAAGTGTGAGACGATATCTAAACAGACGATATGGTGAACGGTGAATAGGTAGAGGAGGACCTGTATCTAGATCACCGGATTTAAATCCTTTGGAAGCTTATGTATGAGGTTTTGCAAAAAGCCTACTTTACCATCACTACATCTAAGAATTGAAGCATCGGATTGTAGATGCCTTCCAGCAAATGAACAAAGACTCAGGACTGCTCGAGCGCATTCGCGGGTCGTTGCGGAGAAGACTAGACAGATGCACTCAAGTTCATGGTTAGCATTTTGAACACCTGATGTAAAATTCTTCAGTTATTATGTGCACTGTACCTTGTTTATCTACAAACTGTACTGTTATTCAAACAAAAAAAGTTTCTTTTGTGTATGTTTAATCACATTTCTGTAGTGTTGAGGCCAAAATTATGAATTTCACTGACTTGTGATTGATAAATTAAATAAAATTGTCAACGCTTTTGTTGCAACTATAGATTGACAAATCGAACTGAAACCCTGACCGAGTGAGCGCTGGCTGTCTTGGGGAGGAGCAAGTGAGAAAGCACGGGGGGAAGGGAGAGAGCACTATGCACTATGTATTTGCAGGTTCACTCAGTTTGTCAAACCTGCTAACAAAAGCATTAAAAGGTTGACTAGTTGCCTGCAATGCTAGCATAATGGAACCTTCCTAGCCGACAGTCGAGGCAAAAATGAAGAATCCGTTATTGTGGTAATACTGGAGAGTGGTTCTTCTATTGGTCGCGATGCCCACACACACCCTCTCAGATATTTACGTGATGATTGGTGACTGAATGACGAGGAGTGAGGGAGAGAGAAGAAAGAAAGAGAGAGATTCCAGAAGTTGGCGTGTTTTACGGGGTTTCACTTGAAGTTGTCAAACTATAGTACTTAGTATTTAGCGGGCCTCAACCAGTACAAAATGGCATATCTCGTAAACGGTTAATTTGTCCACAAACCCATGTTTACTGGAACTTTTTTGATTCTCTTCGTTCTTACTTCTCATCCCCAAATTTTTGACAATCACTTTTGAAATACCCAGTCAGGGTGAGTCACGAAGATTGTGCAGTACTCTAGAATGTGATTTCTGGCATCATTCTGATGAAGAAGGTTCATATAAACATATGTCATATTTTTTTTTTTTTTTAACTGAGTGAGTTACACCCTCCTGAATGTTAAACATAAACGTAGATATTATGAAGGTTTAAGAATTTAAATTATTTACAACAATGGTACTGGGTGTTTTATGAATTCATTAAAGAACATTCACGTTATTACTCACCTGAAAAATCTTTATTAAAGCCGGTTTTCAAAGATCCCACCTTCTGCAGCAATACACGTAGCCGCCCGAGTCTGAACTGCGTGCACCGCATTCCCTAACTTTAGTTGTTCGGATGCTAGGTAGCAGGGTTGCCAGATAAATGAAACGCAATCGTCGTACCAACTTATGAAAAATGTCGTACTTTAGCATAAAATTGTCGTACATTCATCATTTTACTATTTTATAGATAATGCGCACAAATATATTTGACATAACACCCATATAAAAGTGGTTCATAGGTCTATAAATTTATATTCATTCATTCATAGTGTTCTGTCTAAGGTCAGATTTTTCACTGCAAACCCAGCATTCTCCAGTCTTTCCTATTCCAGCATCCATTTCTTCATCCAATCAAGAATTTTAGTAATTATAGTTGATATACACAATGGCATTTAGCATTCAAATTACCATTTCTTCATCAACACTATCATTTTCGGTAAAGCATGCATGATGACGCTTGGTCGGAAACAACATTATCATATTGAAAGCCAGCAGAAACTTTATCTTTGGCCGGCGCAACGGCAGATATTCAATATCAATCAGTGCGGCAGCTGATGATTACATCAAATTAATCTACCTGCAGTCGACTCAAATCCGACACCGCTAAAATGTCACCGCGTGTAGATTTCTTAATCCTAGCGCGGTACTATTTCATTCATAAAAAATACTTCCATTCCTGAATATACAATGAAGTTACATGTAGATATCTCTGAACTCGTGTTACTTTGATATAACCGCACATGAAACCTGGAGCTCAAGATGACGAATTTATGATTTGCATGGCAAGTGTAGTCATCATATTGATTTTTCAAAGTACCTTTTATCCCTTTAAAGCATATATACGTGGTACAGTCATTAAGTTCTAATACTGAGCGCATAGTGGCGTTGTGGTGCACTATAGCGCATAGGTGGCGCCATGGTATGATACCTTGTCAGTCTCTCGATCCAACAAGAGACAGTTGAGTGCATGCACTGTAAGCAGAACTACGGTCTTTGTTATGACGGTGATTTGAATGCGCACGTCGGAACCCGAGATGTCACAGTTTGAGCAACGGGCAAACATCAAGTTCTGCCAGAAATTAGGCAAAACTGCTGCCGAAACGTTTCAAATGATGCAGAAAGTTTACGGTGAGGACGCAGTGAGTCGCAGTGTTGTGTTTAGGTGGCACCGACGTTTTTTGCAAGGAAGAGACAGTTTGGAAGATGATGTGCGTACTGGTTGGCCACAAACAATTCGAACTGAACGCAAGATCCAAGAAGTTGCAACGTTGGTGCGTGCTAACCGCTCCCAATCGGTAGGCGATATCGCAGCAACAGTAGGGGTCAGCCATGGTACTTGCTACAAAATTCTGTCTGATGACCTGAACATGTCTCGTGTTACCCAGCTACGAATCCTGTCGCAAGACCAACGTGATGATCGCATGACGATTTGTGGTGACCTCATCAGTAGTGCTGACGATGATCCGACGTTTCTCAACCGGATAATAACTGGAGACGAAACTTGGTGTTTCCTTTACGATCCGCAACTGAAACGAAAATCACATGGAATTCATCTCAGAAGGTGCAACTGTGAACAAAACCCGCTACAAAGAGATCCTTGGCCGTTTACGAGATTCAATTCGCCGTAAGCGACCTGAGCTATGGCGTACAAAGAATTGGCTGTTGCTACATGACAACGCCCCTGCACATCGCTCTGTCCTTGTCCAAGAGGAACTTGCAAGACAACAGGTGACAGTTCTTCCACACCCTCCGTACTCACCTGATCTCGCACCATGCGATTTTTTTTCTCTTTCCTCGCAGGAAAGCAACCCTACGTGGGCGTAGATTTCATTCTTTCGAAGAGGTCATGACTGCCACAAGAGAAGCCATACGGGACCTTCCTGCCAACATCTTTCAACGGTGCTTCCAGCAGCTATACCAACGTTGGCAAACGTGCATAACGGCCAACGGAGACTATTTTGAGGGAGGATGTGGTTCTGTTTAAATGTACGCCGTGTTATGCGGCATCTTGTGATACATCCAGATTCTTGTGGGAGCCTACCCTCCAGGCGTCAAATCTTAGAACTTAATGACTGTACCACGTATGTGTGAGCAGGGATATTAGTCAATGAAATACTGAATGAAGAAAAGTTGTCTAGAAAAGGGGCAAATTAACTGTTATTTCTTTAAATTATAGTCCGACATTGAGAGTTACAAAATAATTGTGTCCCTTCAGTAAAATAGTCGTACAAAATTGCGTACGACTAGAGTTCGGTCGTACCTCGTACAATTAGTCAAAATAGTCGTATGACAACCCTGCTAGGTAGATACGTTGTACTGGTGTTGAGTTATCTCTAACCGTGACCCTGATGTCACGAGATTTTGTGTCGCTGTTATCAGCTGTACTGTAACACATACACCTCCAGACGTCCAGAGAGAGTTAAGTTCACGAGAATGCGTGTTACGGAAAAAAGAAACGTTATTTTATCAGAAACTATTCAAAATCGGACACGTATATATATGAACCTTTTTCATCAGAATGATGTCAGAAATCACATCCTAGAGTATTGCACAATCTTCGTGAATCACTCTGTATAATTAACAAAGAATTACTAAAATAAATAAGTAAATAAGCAAATAAGTGATTAAATAAATATTTAAATGAACATTAAATAAATAAATCGGTAAAATAATTAAACAAGTCAATAATAAACTAGTTTAGAATAAAACGCTGTACAAAGACGGACAGACGTCATATCCAAAACGACTTTTTTGGTAACAAGTATTTTGGAAACGCCTGTTTCCAATGAAGTCTCAAAATGTATATTTTGCGGCGTCACACTAATTTATTGTTATACTTCATACTGAGAAGGTAGAAACAAACTTATCTCGGTTTCAATATTATGTTCTCCTGATTGCCTTTTGTAGAAACTTTGCGAAATATTTACGCGTTTGTAGACGAACAGAGGTGTGAGTTATATGTATATTATGTACTTGTTTGTTTAGTGGTAGGAAGCATTTTTGATCACTCTTGTGAGGTTACCGCTGTCGTCAGGTGCGGTGGGCACTAACGTAAGCCTTCGGTTTTTCAATGGATTGCTGACGTCGGTTTCCTTTCACGGCCATTGACTTCCTGCTTCCGTGTAAGATTCAATTTGTTGCCTAGCACTCCGTCACAACTCCCAGGGTGGTACCTGCCGCAGAGTTCACTGACTTCGACCCTTTTGTTGCAGCACATTATCTTTCATGAGGCTAACCCTGACAGTGCACATGCTCATTTCTTCCGCGTCAAGCATTGCAATTTTATATTCTTTATGCCTGCGACTCACTATTTCATAAAAAGAAAGTCTCACAAGGGCGACAATAATTTTTCACTGTACGGTTTTACTAGCTTCGCAACAATTTAGTTTCTTCATCATGCCGCGAATTATATATTTTATACAGTAGAATCTCGTTTATCTGAACTAAAATAGGCGGACCTATTGCGGATAACGCTTTTTATTTTCGGATAACACCGTTCTGCATTTCAAAACTTATTTTCTGTTGTTTTCAATGTGATCGGCGATTATAAACGGATTTTTTGTGCTGAATTCGAAAATAATCTCCATTTTTTCCCCATCACGTCAGGTTTTCAGACAATTAATGAATAACTGGAAATTAAATTATTGCTTTGTTAAACGTCATAAAAATTATTTTCAACAAGAATTTTGTGAGAAAAACTAGGCCACAATTTGCTATTTGCCACTAATTAATCATTCATTAATATTAATTAATAATTATAAACACTTTCATAACCTTACCTCAATATTGCACTTCAAATTTTCTCCTCTTTGACCTCCTTGCATGTTGTTCAGAGCAGTCCCTTTTTAACATCCGGCAATGGTCCGCAATGTTTCCATTATGAAGCAAAACACCTTTAAGACTTTTCTGAGAAGAATCTATGAAGAACCTCCACTCTTTGAAATTTAGTTTATGTTATAAAATTTTAAGACGGCAATGTCGTCTTGGCAATACACTAAATTTTCTTCTTCAGCAAAAAAGGGACAAGTTCCTTCTCACGATGCCTGTACCATGAAAAATATGTACCTTGAGCCAATACTTTCTTTTCTTTTAACCTAGAACCTAATAGTTCTGCTGATTCTTTAGGAAAATTTAAATCCCTCGCTAAATCATTAAGCTCACTTTTATTAAAACATCTATCATCACCAGTACTGTCTGGTTCATAAGTATGATCAGCTGGAGATTCAGTTTCAGTGGTACTAGATGCAGATGGCAATGTATCTGATTCAGGGAATATCAGGACCATGAGGTACGGCCCGAATGGCAGAGGGAATGTTAGGATATAGAATCTCTTTCTTGTTTTTAGCAGTATATCCAGCTACCTTAACTGTACAAAAATAACAATCGTCTCCATGATTTGTAGATTCCCTCCAAATCATAGGGATACCAAAGGGCAATGACTTCCTTTTTCCATTTTTCCAACTCCTCAACTCTTCAACATAACTACGACATACTTTGTGGGGGCACTAGGATTTGTCCTGGTCTCCTAACTTAAGGCCAAAATATTGGAAGTAAGTATTCTTTACAAAAACTGTTATATTCTGTCTCTGTTTTACTAACGTAGGCTATATGACCCACATATATAGCAAAACAAATTTGAATCATTTACACAACTACGTTTCGACATTTCTATGAAACAACACTATTATGTTATGCTCTCGAGAAAAATGAGAACTCACACACTTCACTTTTACACGACAACCAACACAAAACTGAACCTCTAATTTTAAAACAACTTTTAAAAGGGGATAGGTTTATTATCTCAGTAAGGAAATCTGTAGCCTCATAAGCTGGATTGCACTTCCATAAATAAATATATATACAGGGACCCTAATGCCATTTCTCTAATCCATTGTTAGTTTTAATAGTTATCTCTAAGAGTAAATATTTTCTTCACAATTTTTTATGACCTGAGACACTAAACATTTCAACTTCCTACTTATAGATAACGTTGGGTGCAGACAGATAAAAATCTCCAAAAATAAACAACGGATGTCAACCTCGGTTCATTTTAAGGGGAGGATACAATTTTGTACATCCCCAAGGGCGGATATAGTTATTAGATTTTAATAATATCAAATACAAACATAATAAAATATGTTATGTCACATTTAACTAATACATTTTAAATTATAAGCTGTCGTGCCTTTTTTACAAACGACAAGCACACTGTAATATTACTATATTACGAAAAATATTGAAAACATAAAATTTTGAATTGTAAAAAATTCTGAGGTGGTACGCGAAAACGGATTTCATTTTTGCAATCAGTGTGAAATTGTGATTCAGAAACGCTCATTTATTTCAAAACAACAAAATCCATGCAGAACGGGTAATCTAAGGGCACTACATTTGATAGTGCACGCAGAAAATACTGCTTAACTCGCGGAATCAGTTGTCACCTCTTATTTAGCTATAAATGGTTCCACAGTTTTACATATTCTTGGAGTAGGTGGAACAAAAGATAGACCTACGTAAACAAAGGATAACTTTCACTGGCCGTTACAGAACACAAAACAGGTGAACTGGGGATATAGAAAGCAGATTTCTATTTTTACTGTATTTATTAAAGGCCATTTACCCTTATTTGTAGCTCTGCTCTCGGGTGGAAACAAGACGGCAGCTGTCTCACTGGCACGCACTGATAGACCGCAACACAATCAGTATTCAAATGAAGAACATAACGCTGAACTTCTGTATACACAGTGATCAATAAATGTGCTTTTTCCACGCCTAGAAATATGCATCTGGAATGTGTCCCAACAATAATAATGTAAATTTAAGTAATAAAGGAACTTTTTTGATAGATAATTGTGAATCAATACGCTATCATGGAAATTCGCTCAGTATAAAAGTAGTATGTTAATGCAATGATTCTCAACCGAGGGACAGAGACACCCTGACACCCTGATGGTCCGCAGAGCAGTTAATGGGGAGTCGCGAACATAATAATAATAATAATAATAATAATAATAATAATAATAATAATAATAATAATAATACAGTCAACTCTGGATATAGTCAACTCGATTATAGTGAACATTCGGCTATAGTGAACCTAAATCGTTGGTCTCGGCCCGCATACATTAAAAAGTACATTAATATTTCTGTTTATAGTGAATCCTCGCTTCGGTTATAGTGAACCTAAAACTATAACTTTCCCAAGAAAATGTAATTTTAAAATGGCCAAAATGGTAATTTAGGAAACCCTTTCTCCTATAAACTTCCAAAAAGATGTTCAAAACAAAATCTCAAACCTTCTACTCCTTAAGTGTATTGAAAAACAAAGAATTTATTCAGCTTCCTGGACAGCTTGAAACATGTTAAAGAGAATAGTGTACGCAGTGAGGGAGAAAGGAAGGATTAGTTCTGACCCCTTTAAAAGAGGTTATTAGAAGAATAGGAAAAGAAAATGTTTTCTTCTGTGAAAGGGAGTAGAGTGATGACCAAAGGGTAAATACAAGAAGGATTACAGTATACTTGGCTCGGAAACATGACGGCCTCTCTTCTTGGAATTGGTAATCCCTCATAAACCCCCATCCTCTACTCAACCCCTAGCCGCGTGGCAGAAATACAATAGATCTCAGCATTGCCAAATCTAGTAGTCATTGCCTCTACCTGTTGGGTTTCACCCGTTCTCAGTTGTTTTATACCGTTGTGCGCTTCAATATGTCTAATTTATTCCGGCCATGATTAATGAGTGTTGGAGGAGATGATCCGCCTCCTGATACACCTGAAGATCCAGGACCATCACGACAAGAACAACAAATAACACCGTCGAAGAAAACAGAGTATCTTATTTGCAGAGGAGCGTAGCTAAGAAAACAAAGTGTTAAAATTGTGTCTAACGTTAGAAATTCTATCCATAAAGTAATCGAAAGTTCAGGCAGTTTAATAAGTATAAATCTTAATCACTTAACATCGGACGCAACCGGCGGAGTTGGATATATGGGCATAGAAATTAAGAATTACGGTTCACCAACTAAAGAGAAAATAAACAAATTAAAACAGAATTCGGTAAGATAGACGATTTTATACGTGATTTACTTCGCCGAACAGTATGTGAACAGTACGCGAAAGAGATATCGCCAACAGCAACACCGTCCTTAGCAACCTAAATAATAACATTATTCACAGCAGTGCTTAAAAGTTTTCTAACTTACAGCAGTGAATTAAATGTTTTTAAATCACTCTCTACATGACAACCAACATATTAGCAACAGTAAAATTAATGTATATGAACTTCTTCGCCAACACATTACAAAGAAAAGCCCTACAATTTAAAATTAAATTTACATACCAGTAATGAATAAAATATTGTATAGCACACTAGAGTAAACAGATTTTATGCGTTAGTGGAAATTATCACCCAAGGCGAAGTAGATAAAATCTAACTTTACTCTTTTGTACTATAAATTCTATAACTATTCAATGATCACAGTTTCAGAAAATTTTACCAGCGCAACATTCTTAATTAAGTACAAAATTCTGGACCTTCAATAACATGAGAATTTAACACTTATTATAGAAGTCTACATTTTTTTGTTTATTTAGGCAAAACATGTTAGTGAAAATATAAATATAAAGTGTTTTTAAAATAAGTTTGTTCATTTTTATACCAATTTTGTTTTAGTAATTATGAATTAAGGTATATTTACAAAGATAATATAGTCTTTCTGAAAATCGCGGTTTCACGGAACACAGTTTGAAAAACGTTCGCAAATCACAATGACTTCAAGAATTGGCAACTCGGCTAAGGGTTTATCCCTTGCGCGTGCCTGCAGTTAACTGGTGAAGGGTATGAGGGAAGGTCGTCATGTTTTCGTGCGAAGTATATAATGGTCCTCAACCCTTCCTCCCGCATCTTTGTAAAAGTGAACCCGGGGAAATTCTAAGGACGAGTATACAGGATTTTTCAAAGGATCCCCAGTCGGTCTCTTTTGTTGCTAGAAGAACTAGGTCGCACGGTCCACCCCGGTCATTAAGGGACGCGTGCGGAAATTTGTAGGCGCGCAGTTGTCACATTTTACATTGACTTCGCCACGTGGGTATGAAACAATCGTATATTTACTTCTATACAACAAATTGTACTTTCATTCAATCAATCACGAATTAATGAATGGTTAATTTTGAGTTACTGTGTGTATAAAGATCCGTTATAGAACCATTGTACAGTCAACTTCTTCAAATCAATATATTTTCATACTTATATCAGTAATAATAATAATAATAATAATAATAATAATAATAATAATAATAATAATAATAATAATGAAAATAATAATACAAAATAACACAGAAAGAATATTGTCAATTTGTGTTTCGTGTCTAAATCCGCAGCGAAATCTGAAATGATATGTAATAAAATATGACAGCATTTTGCTTCTCTTATTATACCTCTATTCGTCGTCACTCTCTCCTAAAAAAAATCACAAATCTCTCTTGGTTACTGTCCCTGTCGTGCTTCATATAATTCTCTTCCGTTTTAATTTCATGTTGAACACAGGAGGACCGATTATGGGGACCGATTGTTGCAGCTCCATCACGCAGAAGTTGACACTCTAGACTCAAGTCGGACGTCTCTCCTGGCGGTCTTCACCTGCCTAGTCATCGAACAACAGATGACAGAGTCTTCTCGACTCCTTCTGCACTGCGAAATGACAGTTCATTTCAATATGCAGATCTAAACCAGCTATCTCCTCGCCCCGTCCCGTGATCATTTTGATCACATTTCCGTCCCCCTCGCGTATGTGGTACCTAAGAGGTTACGTCCATTTTCGGTTTTCCCCTTCAAAATTTTCTAGAGCGCCTTCAGTGGAGCAGCGTAAGCCGGAGTGAGACTAGTGGCCAACAGGCTTGGAGCTCACATATTTAGTTTCTTACAGCCCCCAACCCCTTGCAAGGACGCGTTTTGCGTACCTTTTAAATTTTTTCCTCCATATTCTCCTCTCTTTTTCGATTTTGGATTTTTGGGGTAATATTGTTTTTCCTAACATAAGACTTTAGTTGGTGCCAGATCATTTCCAAAGTTCGGCCTGGTTGGCGCAGTTGGTATAGCGCTGGCCTTCTACGCCCGAGGTTGAGGGTTAGATCCCGGGCTAGATCGATGGCATTTGTGCTTAAATGCGACAGGCTCATGTCAGTAGATTTACTTGCACGTAAAAGAACTCCTGCGGGATAAAATTCCAGCACACCGGTGACGCTGATATAACCTTGGCAGTTGCGAGCGTCGTTAAATAAAACATAACATTTAACATTTCCAAAGGATTTAGAAAACAGTGGTACGGAGGAAATCGTAACACTTCGTGTCCATATGAGGTTGCGAGCTCCTCCGCTGCATGTTTCTTACTGATAATGGTTGATTTGATTTCCTGCAACATAACTCCCTGGATGGGTATGGGGTTGGGCACGGTAATATTATTGTGCCTCACAAAGTTAATTATGTCTTTAACTTTGCTGTTCATCTATCATTGCTATCCTGGAGTTGTAAAAAACTAAGTAATTTACAATATACTCCACAAAACAATTGTAATAATAATAATAATAATAATAATAATAATAATAATAATAATAATAATAATAATAAAATTACGGAAGACTTTCAATCAGCGAACAAAAACACTTGTGAATTGTTTGAAGAAGTTAAGAAAGACTGCATTTAGTGTTAGCATTCAGGGGAAAATTGGCAACATTTATGTTTGCCTCAGAAAGCGGAAACAGAGATTATCCCATCCCCCGAGTGGATAGAAAAGGTTGGGGGACCGTCTTACTTCAAAAGGCAATCGCTCAGCGTGCGGTAGCCTCCGTCTTCAACTGGGGATGCATAGAACGATCCTACTTCTAGTGGGAAGAGGTGCGAAAGGTCAATGCCTACTACCTACATGACCAGATTAGATTCAAGTTTCGAACTGTGAACATCAGGATGTCGAAGCGTAAACTGTTTAAGTTGGAAGACAAAGCGAACATTAGTACTGATATTGAACGTGGTCTGTCCCAAAGGGATATTAATACTGTGTGTGTAGCAACGTCAGTAGTATAGAAACAGACACTTCGGTTTTAGTGAACCTCGGATATAGTGAACGAAATATGCTGGTCCGCAGAGGTTCACTATAACCGAAGTTAACTGTAATAATAATACTTACTTACTGGCTTTTAAGAAACCCGGAGGTTCATTACAGCCCTCACATAAGCCAGTCATTGGTCCCTATACTGAGCAAGATTAATCCATTCTCTATCATCATAACCCACCTCCCTCAAATCCATTTTAATATTATCTTCCCATCTACTTCTCGGCCTCCCTAAAGGTCTTTTTCCCTCCGGCCTCCCAACTAACACCTATATGCATTTCTGTATTCGCCCATACGTGCTACATGCCCTGCCCATCTCAAACGTCTGGATTTAATGTTCCTAATTATGTCAGGTGAAGAGTAATAATAATAATAATAATAATAATAATAATAATAATAATAATAATAATAATAACCGTTGTGATCAATCATCGTATAGGTACTTTTAAGAAATTGAATCTCATTAAGCGATCATGGTTGCTTAACAGATCGACTCCGAAATATTTAAATTTGGATATTTGTTTTATCGTCTTTTTCTCACTCACAAGTTTACATGACTGAATTTTTAGCGAAAATCATAAATCAGATATCACTACGATGTATTAATCTAAATACTGGACCCATCACGCTGAACATAATCACCATTTCAGACAAAACTTAGGTGTGTATTTCCGCGGGTTTGAAAGAGCCAGACGGCTCTATATAGAAAAAGGAAAGGACTGAAATCTGTAGCTATCAATGGGATTAAAGGAGCTCGGGGCACGCTAATCGTGTTAGTGAAACTAGAACCCAATATCTACACTGACATCTCATTCAGTTCTGAATAGGGTTGACGGTCGGCCTGACCTTTCGAAAAACCAATAATAATTTCTACTGTACAGTAGGAAGCGAATCGTTTCCGACGAACCCGACTATTGACATGAATATGTTTAATGAAAATCCATGGCGGTCCAGATCATGACGTGTGAATGACGCCATAACCCGGAAACTAGCATTTTAATTTTCACATGAATTAATTTTATTTGATTCTTTGTTGGAGAATATTCAGATGACGAAGCGGGGAAACCTCTGCGATGAGCTTTAATTAATTTTTAATTAAATTACAACTTTTATTTTACTATATTTATCCATGACGACTGTGATGTAGGAAATGGACGAGACGTGTAGCTTTTATGTTGTGTAGATGAAATCGTCGCAGCCAAGATTTCCGCCTGGGACACGAAGTTTATCCTCAGCCATTATGACGTCGTGTGTTGTTTTAAGTTGAGAAACGAGCATAGTAGTTCCGCCATGCGCACATATACGGAATTACAATTTGGAGCGAGTCTTGATGGGAGTCCACCTGTATGTAGGCAACAATTTCACACGACTGTACACAAGTAGCATACATACAGGGGCTCTTGTTTACTGCACATGCGCAGTGTGCTGTAAGGGAAACATACAATAAAGGAGCTCCAAATTTGATTTCCTTATCTGTACATCCTATGCGTAGGTTAAGCGAAGAAACTAGTTACACAACAATGTTAGATAATAAAATGAATACTATTTATAACATAAAGGCCTTACTCAAAATGAACAACTCACCAGTTCAATGAGCGCTTACATACGTATACAGGTGTTAAAAAAATGTATCCAATATTTAGGAGGTGCTAGTATGCATAAAAACAAGAAAAAAGTCTAATAAACATGGGTCCCACAACACATACTTTCTGAGATCTGAACACTTGTTCATAGGAGGTGCTCAATGTGACGTCCATTCATGGCAATGCATTCCTCTGCCCTTCGGCGTAAGGAATCACGCACTCTTTGAAATTGACCTGGTTGTTCTTGATAATCAAATGTCTAGGGGATTTAGATTTGAGGAACGAGCAGGCCAAGGTGTGGGGCCTCCCCAATCAATCCAGTGGTCCTGAAATATCAGCGTCAGATGTTCACGCTCATTGCGGAAAAAATGTGCTGGTGTGCCATCATGCATGAACCGCCTGTAGTCTGCTGACATGGCACATATCCCAGCAAGGTAGGCAATACATTAATAAGAAAGTCCTGATAATGAACCCCAGAGAAAGAAGTTAAAATCTTCTATTAACTTTACTTTAATTAATACACCTAAATTAATAATAAGAATAAATAAACCAGTTATGGCCCTTAATCTATCGCCAAGAACGCCTGCCCATACATTGATTGAGAATCGGTGCTCATGCCTTGTTTCTTCAAGTGCATGGGAATTTTCATCAGCCCACACATGCTGATTACGAAAATTCACAACACCATCTCTACTGAACCCTGCTCATATCCGCAACCAAACTTTTCTTTTCAGTATTCCTTGCGACGTATCAGTATTCCATGCCAGGGGTGTCAACTGCGGTATGATTATCTGGTAGCCTGCTGTATTGTAGGGCAGAAAAATGCAATGCGATAAATGGACGTCACATTGAGCACCTCCTATGAACAAGTGTTCAGATCTCAGAAAGTATGTGTTGTAGGACCCATGTTTATTAGACATTTTTTTCTTGTTCTGATACATAGTATCACCTCCTAAAATATTGGATACTTTTTTTAACACTTTGTATACAGGTTGGCCCACTTAACTCTTTCACCTCCGATAGCGTGTGAAATATTTCAGATATATAAAAACCGACAATTACAAGTTAAATTACATCGAAGGGGACATGTGATACACGTAATGTATTTTCTTTTTTGCATGAAATAATTTTCAAGATATTTGAATCAACTTTCTTTTTTAAATGGGAACCAACTATGTATTTTTTATATTGCAAATGATGCGTTAGCAATACACTCCGGCACAGATAGACTCCGCCCATATGCGCCAAGTCTGTCTACAGATTCCTGGGACGGACCATAAATAGGCCTGTGTTACCGTTACAAAACACCTTCCACAACCACAAACCAAATATTACGACAAATTACAGACAACATAATTGCGACTACTAACAAAATACCACAACACACTATAACAAAGAATTAACGAGATAAAACACATCGGAATACAAACACAAGGAAAGCACAGATCTGATGTCATAAACAATGTGTTACATAGTAAACAAACGAATATCAACGCAAAGAATTTGTTTCCCTATCATATTCTACAATAGACCCAAAATGTTTCCATGATGTGGACAAAGACTTACAATCATAGACATAAGTTGATAATTATGATGTTTAGATTGTCATCAATTTTACGAGACTTTGGAGTATTTTATTGAACAGCATGTGTGTTCAAATTCCGAACTACACAAGCAATATGGCTCCTTGCTCTGTTATGATAACATTAAACTATCCTTTGCGATGTTGTAAAAATGAATAGGAATATACAGTGTACAAATTCTTCTTTTTCTTACAGAAAATCGGAATCGTGATAGTTGCACTATGTAGCCCAAACTACCACCATCGTGTTCTGATTTCATGAACGCTAAGTACAAACCGGCCCGTTTAAATCCAACGCTCGTGCCGGGCAGCTGATGTATTTTCATTACTATATCCAGCAATCGATAATCACTATGGAGACGAAACATCCGTTTTATATGTAGGGGGGCGAACCTAATCCACGAGGAGATTTAAATGCCGCACTCCTTTTAAAAGGTATAACACGAGAGAGAGAGAGAGAGAGAGAGAGAGAGAGAGAGCAGTAAAAACGAAGTTAACTCAAGCTGTGCCACATAAGCCCTATGCAGATAATGTAAAATTCCTCCAAAATGCGTTTTGTTTCTCAAAATTCAATTTATTGATTTTAAATGGTCATGAAAAATGAAATTCTTATATTTATATGCTACAAATTTTAGAAAAGTGTCCATTCAAGTATAATACGAAATTTATATTTGAGAAATTTGGTTTTAATGAGATGTCATATTTCTTCCATGCGAGGAAGAAACATTTTGTTTGTGTACAGTAGTGGCAAAAAAACCGGACCGACCCTTGTAGCTGATTTCAGAGCCTTGTTCACTCCAGAGCACGATAGACTGGTAACTAAGACTTTCGTGGCTCGAATCCTGCCTGGGTAGGAAACTTTTCTTTGTTCCTTATTCAAATTTATTCCCAATACTTTTCGATTGCTGGTAAAATTCATATTCTGGGAATAATAAGGTAATTAAGTAGTAAAATATCGCTGCAACTCTTAGGACATTTGTGACCTTCCATCAAAATATTGGGAAGCAAGAAGGATGATGACTTCATTGTTAAATCCAGAGCATTAGATACACACACATTATTATAAAAGCTGCCTTAAAATAACAAAATATACAGATAAGCCGTTTGAACTTCTCTAAGAAAACTACGATTGTGTTATTTTTTTTAAATAAATTCACATTAATTTTAAACACAATCTGGGCAAGTCAAACTTGAGGGATCGTTACTCCTGCCGTTTCTAGGCGCTACTGTCTGGCAAGGAGATAGCCAGACCTCGCGGATAACAATCTTGTCGTTTCATGGCACTACAGTCTGACAAGTGACCTTTGGCGTAGCTGTTGAATTATATAATTAAGAAAATGGAGAAAATCTTAGCCGGATTGCAAGGGAATTGCTCAAAATATCCTCAATTACATTCTATACACATGTATGAAAATCGGAGACTTCTCTGAAGTTTATCATCATTAACATTGCATATTATTCGCGTTATTTTATTCATGTCAACACTTACTAAACAATTTAACAAACAATGTTTCAATTGTTGTGTAGTCCCTGGAAAACGGGTCACTGAGATATATTAATAGTATTTCAATTGATTACAATTAAGAAGAGCAAAAAGAAGAGAAGGGGAAAAGAGAATGTTTTAATTGTTTTATTTTACGACTCTTTATCAACTGCTATGATTAATTAACGTCTGAGTGAAATGAAGGTGATAATGCCAGCGAAACGAGTCCAGGGTCCGGCACCGAAAGTCACCCAGCATTTGTTCTTAATGCGTTAAGGAAAAACTCCGGTAAAAATCTCAACCATGTAACTTGTCCTAACCAGAATTTGAATCCGAGTCCGCTAGTTTCACGATCAGACATACTAATTGTTACTCCACAGCGGTGTACGAGAAGAGAGAAGGGAACAAAAGAGTACAAAGTAAAGAAGAGATAAGGAAGCAGTATAAAATGAGAAGATCATAGAGGACAGAAGACGAGAAGAGCGGAAAGGAGAGGAAACAGAAGAAGATAGGCGAGGATAAAAGGGAAAGAATGGGAGCGACTAAAGGAGACTGGAGAGGAGAGTATATGGGTGGAAGGAGAGAAGAGAATATAACAATGGAGAGATTTAAAGAGAAAAAAGGAGAATATAGAAGAGAAATAAAAGGCGAAAATAGAAGAGAAAGGATAGGACAGTATATGGGTGGAAGGAGAGGAGAGAAAAGAATAGAAAAAAGGAGTGACTTAAAGAGAAAAAGAAGAGTATAGAAGAGAAATAAGAGGCAAAAATAGAAGAGAAAGGAGAGGACAGTATACGGATGGAAGGAGAGGAGAGAAGAGAATAGAAAACAGGAGAGATTTAAGGAGAAAAAAGGAGGGTATAGAAGAGAAATAAAAGGCGAAAATAAGAGAGGAGAGGAGAGGAGAGGAGAGGAGAGGAGAGGAGAGGAGAGGAGAGGAGAGAAAAGGGAGGAGGGAATATAAAAGAAATGAGAGAAGAGAACAGTAGAGAAAGGAAGGGAAATGATAAAAGACAAAGGAGAGGAGAGAATAAAAGAGAATGGAGAGGAAAGAACAGAAGAGAAAGAAGAAAAAATAAAAACGAAAGGTAGGAGAAAATAAAAGAGAAGGAAAGGTAAGTACAGAAGAGAAAGAAAATGAGAGAATATAAGAGAAATAAGGAGAGAGAACAGAAGAGAAGGAGAGAAAAAATAGACGAAGAAAGAGAATAGAAGACGACAGGTAGGCGAGAATAGATGAGAAAGAATAAAGGAAAATAAAGAGAAAGTAGTAGGAGAAAAGAGAAGAAAGAGAAGCAAGAAAGGAAAAAATTAAAGAGGAAAGATAAGGGAGAACAGGTGAGAAAGAAGAGGGGAAAATAAAGAGAAAGCGAAGAAGAAAATAGAAGACAGAGAGGAGAAAATAAAAGATAGAGAGGAGACGATAGAAGAGAAAGGAGGGGAAAGAATGGAAGAGGAAAGATAGGGGAGAGCAGATAAGAAAGAAGAGGGGAAGATAACAGAGGAGAAAATACAAGATAGATAGGAGAAAATAGAAGATAGAGAGGAAGGGGAGGAAAGAGTGGAAGAGGAAAGATAGGGGAGAATAGATGAGAAAGAAGAGGGGAAGATAAAGAGAAAACAGAAGAGAAAATACAAGACAGAGAGGAGACGACAGAAGAGAAAGAAGAGGAATGAATAGAAGAGGAAAGATAGGGGAGAATAAATGGGAAAGGAGAGGGGAAGCAAGAGAAAGTAGAGGAGAAAATATAAAAGAAAGGAGAGGAGGAATAGAAGAGGAAGGAGAGAATAGAAAAATAGAAATGGAAGGAGAGAACAGAAAAGTAAGGAGAGGATAGGAGGGAATGAAGAGAAGAAAATAGGAGAGGAAGGAAAGAGGATATTAGAAGAGAAATGAAGGCAGAATATAGAAGAGAAAGGAAGGGAGAGGATTAAATAGGAAGGTGGGGACAGAATAGAAGAGAAAGGAGAGCAGAGTATAGAGGAAAAAAGGAAAAAGAGAATAGCGGAGAAAGGAGACGAGAAAATCGAAAAGGGAAAGAAACAGGGAGAATAGAGGAGGATGGAGAGGAGAAAATTTAAAAGAAAGAAGAGAGAGGAGAATACAGAATGAAAGAATGGAGAAGCGAATATGTTGAATTAAAGTAGTGAGGGAGTAAGTAAAAAGGGATATGATGAAGAAGAGAGAAAGGTAAAGAATAGAGAATTAAGGGAATAAGGGTGTAGAGAAGTAAAATGAGAGAAGAGGACATTCAGAAGGAATGGAGAAGAGATAGGACGTGAAAGGAAAGAATAAAGGCAAACAGAGACGAGATAAAAGAATAACTCCATAAATTTCGTTTGACTGCGTTATTCACGGATATGTAGACGACGTTTATACAGCTATTAATAAAATATTCACAAAGAAACAGTCACATACGCTAAAACCTCTCTCAGCTTAGACCTACTGCCTATGAATAAATTATCTAAACACTGAGGCAACATAAATTATAAATCTGAGAACTCTATTGCTCTTTGTGTGTGTTATTATGGTGTAAAGGAAAGATTTCTCGCTATGGTAAGGAGAGCGATTTTATAAATTAACTGTTCATGGCAACAAACATACGCTGACATATTATATGGTTATACAGTATATAATAATACATGCATTGCATAAAAATATGTTACAATCATTATGCCTATGGCGAAAATATTGTGAACTTAAATGTTTATGAATAAAAGAAAAATACTACAACTCAAAGAATTGTCGTCTGCTGACTGATTCAACGATTGTGATGAACGATAGTGAAAGCAAACTAAACGAAACGAAAGTAATTTTCTTATCATGGCAAAACTAGACTATAATTTTTCCCATTTACACAACACACAAATACACACAAGCCCATATAGATATATATGGAGACAGTCGAAATTCTTGAATAAAAGGAACTAAAATTCTTGGTTAAAAAGGATAAAAATTCTTGGTTGAAAAGGAAAATTTCTTAAGTAATCCTGAAATTTTCACCCTGTTTTATTAAAGTATTGTGTTGCTTAAGATAATTGACAATTATAATTATATATTTAAAGTTTTACGCAGACAACAATTCTAAGATACTTAACATGATTTAACATTCAAAGTTGTACGCAGACAACAGTTCTAAGTTTATCATTGTAAGATTTCTTCTTCTATTTGCTAGCACACACGAGAACTGTGGGGGGGGGGGGGGAAGAAAAAAAAAACCGTTCACAGTCAACATTAGAAACTGGAACCCATATAGCTCGGAGTGCTCCGTCCACTAAATCACTGTGATCTTCAGATAACGACAACAGACCTTCTCGCACTGAAAGTCCAGGACTATTTTTAACTATGTCCTTTAGTTCACTGTATGCATGTAGTGCTACATCAGGTGATAGATTCTTTAAGGTTAGCACCTGGTTAAAGAGAGGTTTCAAACTGCTTTCAGTTGCATCAGTGCTTAACAAATTCTGTTTGTAAAACGGTTCTGACATCGGTTGAAGAAATTTACGAGCAGGATCTCCCAGCATTAATTTGTCTAGTTTAAAGTCCATTTGCCTTGTAGCACTCTTCATTTCAATGACGCCATTTCAATGTGTTGGCTTTTCAGCTCACTTCAGTTCTGATTTAGCCCATCACTAAAAGTACCCTCCGAAACCACTGCTAGTTGTTTCTTAAAGTTTTTCAGATTAGGGTAAACTTCCCCAGCGATTGGCTCAGAGTTTGTCTCAAAATCAGTGAGCAATGGCTTGAGGAGAGAAGACAGTGACAACAAAAATAGCCTCTGCTTGAATGATTTTCATCCAAGCTATGAAAGCTTCCCCTTGGTCTGGTTGAAGGAATTTGAAGAGAACTTTCCAGTTGTCTGCCAACCAGTCTAATGATTCCAGCCAAGAGTTTCACCTAGTTGAAACAGGGAGAGGGAATAGACCTGTCTTGGAGCCTTTCATCTGCAGAAAGTGCCAAAAAAGAATGCCTCTTCTTTCTTATTAACTGCTGAAAAATTGCGTCTTTTCGCGAATAACGACGGAAAATATGCTAAATTCGCGAGTCATAGGATTTTTGCGATTTTTCGCGAGTTGAAACGTGTAATTATATATTTTTTATGTGAACTATGTTTTAAGCTTATGTTTATTTGGTTTTTAGGTTTTTCGCGTTTTCGCGAGTCACGAATTTTGACTGTCTCTACACATATAGGCCTACTAGAAAACAAACCAATAATGTCACAGCACATTCCTTTCAACTTTAATCAAAACCCAATAAATACAATATGATTTAATTATTGGTCTCGTGTCATTTGTTTGCAGTCTCGGTTTTGAAACACACTAACGGAATAACCTCGCTACATCGAGTTCTCCCACAAAAAATGTTCCAACTAACGTAAATCTAAACCCACTGTTAACATAGCCAAACGCTCTATTAACAATCTGCTCATTGTCAGTTACTTGCTAAATACTACATTAGTGATTCTATCTTACTATTACAATCATTATTATGAAATAGCTACTGTTAGCTTATCGAGGAATTAGAAGTGTTCCATCTTCGGTATATGTAAACATTTATTGTCAGGAGTTGAAGTAAAACAGTTCAGGAAATGTTTTAAAATGATATTTAGTAGTAGTAACAGTAGTAGAAGTACTAGCAGTAGTAACAGTAATCGTGGTAGTCGTAGTGGTAGCTGTAGAAACAGTAGTTGCAGCGTCATAGTAGTCATACCAAATACCTCACTATAATAATAATAATAATAATAATAATAATAATAATAATAATAATAATAATAATAATAATAATAATAACGGAAGTGCGCACAATGTGCAGGATAATATATTATTTTAGCTTTCGCTGCTGCAGAACTTGGTCAGTGAAACTAATCGGTTTCTACACTCCATCACATGGTATCTTCCCCATAGTTCATCACACAGTAAACACATGCACTCTTCGTTCGGGTCGTGAAAGCTGGTGTTGCGGCATATTTTGGAGTGGAAGCCGTGGGTCGCAAATCTGGTCACCAGATGTCTCTGTAGGTAGTTGGCCTCCTTCCAGTCCTCTCTGGCCATGGCGTCCGTGACGTAGAACTCCTCCCATATTTCTGCTTTCTTACGTTGGTGTTCGAGGACGGTGCTCTCGTATGCTGATGTTGATGGCAGTAGAAATTGCAGCCGTAGGTCTTCTAGTAACATAGGTTCTGTGGTTAGCTCATAGACGATTCTGGATGGTGCAAATCTGGACAAGCCAAATACCCGTTTCAGATATGTCGCTTTCACTTTCTCGAGGTCCTTCAGGTTACTTTTAGTGAGGTATAGCCAGACAATTTCGAGGCCATATATGATGATAGGCACTATTTTAACCACGAAGATTTTCATCGCCGTTTCCAACGAGATCCTGGTTAAGTACTGAATGTCGTTCATGGCGATCATTGCCCCTGCCACTCTGTCTTTGATGTGGGCTGTGTATGTCGATCCATTTTGTTGCAGGGTTATCCCCAGGTAATTAAAAGTCTTTACGTTGGTTAGTGGCTCGCCCTCTAGGTATAGCACGTCTGCTGCCGCTTGTTTTCCCCCTCTTTTGAACGTCATCGCCACTGTTTTTGTCCTGTTTAAAGTAAGGTCATTTCCTCTGGCCCATTCTACCAATCTGTCGAGTGCTCCTTGCAGCGTGTTTCGTGAAGTGGATGCCATGACCATATCATCTGCATACAGATAAGTCGTCAGTTCTTCTGCTTTCGTTGTCTCTACTACGCCGTGTGTTGCTATGTTGAACAACAGGGGACTGAGCGGATCCCCTTGAAGAACTCCTGTTGTCTGGTCGATCGGTGTTGACACTGTTATTGTGTCGTCGATCCGAATACTATTCTCCATCAAGATGTCTCTTAACAGTCTGGCTATGGGGTTTCTCCTTCCTATCAGGTTCTCTAATTTGGCTATGAGTTTTGTTCTATTGATTGTGTCGAACGCTTTTGTGTAATCCACAAACACTGTGTAGAGTTTCCCCTTCGGGTGGTGGAGCGCTTCTTTTATATTTTCTTGGAGGCAATCCACGGCTTGGATTGTGGAGCGGTTCTTTCTGAAGCCAAATTGTTCTACTGGTATATATGTTCTACTATGCTGTTATTCTTTCTGCGACGAGTTTCGTCAGTATTTTCAGGAGTGTGCATTCCAGAGCGATGCCTCTGTATGTATGAGGGTCACTAGCGTTGCCTTTCCCCTTATATAGCGTTTTAATCTTCGATGTTCTCCAACGCTCTGGAATACTCCCTCTCAACAAGCATTCATTGAAGAGGTCCGTCCAGGCTTTTATGAGCATTGGGGCTGCGCGCTTTAAATGCTCGTTGAAGATATTGTCCGGACCACTGGCCTTTTTGTCTTTTGATCCCATGACCAGTCTCAGGACTTCATCCTGCGTGAATAGCTCGAGGAAAGAGTCTTCTTCTTTCTTTGACGTTTCCTTGTGCGGCCTAGTGTCTATTGATTGCAGAATTTCGGTGAAGTGCTGTACCCATGTGTCCATGGGGATATCCCTCGGAAACGTCGGTTTTCTTTGCTTCAAGACTCTAAATGGGTCGTTTTCTGACTCCTCTAGAATCTCTCTGGCTTTTTCTTCATAGTACTCCCTCTTAGATTCTCTTATGAGTGTTTTGTATTTTCTTCTTTCATTTGCGTATTCTTTAAGAGTCTCTTCTGATCGCGAGGTTAAGGCGCTGTGGAGCTTGTGGAGGGCTAACTGTCTAGCCTGGTAGCAGTTCCTGTTGAAACAGGGTTTTGCCTTCCTTTCATTGGGCTTCGTGATTCTTGTGGCGTTTGTAATAATGTGTTCTAGTTTGCCTACTGCTCTGTCAATGTGTCCAGTCTGTATCTCCTGTTCTGCTTCTTTGATTTGGGTGTGGGACTGTTCTATCCTCTGCGTATCTAATTTCCTTGAGATCGTCGGGTTCCGGGGGCAGGTCGTGCTTTCCTTCTGAAGTGTAAATGTCGTTGCAACAGGCATGTGTTTTCTTGCTGCTATTTTGAGCACCTCTTGTGTCACCTTTCTGACGCCCTTCATGTTCGTCAGCACAAGGTCAATTGTGCTGCACACATAGGTTTTCTCGGACGCTTGTTTTATTAAGGTCAATCCTTCTTCTTCGAGGAATTGTAGGACAGTTTCAGTTTTACGGTTGCGTACATCAAACCTGCAGTTCGTATCTCCTGCTATTATCACTAGCTCCTGCTGTTGCGATTGCGCTAGTCCGCCACTTATGATGTCTGTGATCTCCTCTTCTTTGTAGTTCGGATGTAAGTACACGCCTATAACAGTGCACAGCCTGGTTCTAATTATTAGCATTTCAGGTGATTTCCATTCAATTTTAAATGGGGCTAATTCTGGCTTGATGAGGCAGGTGATGCCACTCACCGGTCTGCCTCTCTGGCCTTGAGTGGCAAGCGCGTTAATCGTGTAGAAGCCTTTGGCATTCCATTCCTTTCTCAGAAACGTTTCGGTGAGTACTATCACGTCAAAATTTGCGAGGTTATCCTCTGGTATCATGTCCAAAGCGTTTAATTAGGCCTTCTCTGTTCCATGTAGCCGTCTTTAAGACGTTGCTCGTGATATTATAATCGTATGCCTTGTCTGCCCTGCCTCCGAAAAATATATTGTCTTACGACTCCTCCTCTTGGCCAGAATTCCGGTTGTTTTAGTTCGAACGGGATGCCCACTCTGAATGCTTTGTTTATTCCTTTTACATTTAGTTCTTCGCATTCTATTGCTCCACTTATTCCATTTTCTTCTAGATACCTCACTATAATAATATCGGATAGCTAGCAGTTCTGGGCGCCAACGGTGCTGGTGCTGCTACCTAGGCGGCCAGTGTGGAGATACTCGCGAAACAAGCTGTAATCAACTGCAAAGTATATTGTTGCTGGACTAGTTAATAGTTTTATTAATTAGTGCTGTGTCAAAACGTTAAGGTGTATATGTGCTGTTTATAATTGCTACAATTACAGCATTACAAATTGCTCCAAATCGTACTTTCGATTTCCGAGAGTTCATAAAACGTGAGTCAACAAAATTCTTTATTAGGTCTAATGCCTTTGTCTCTGTGTTGATAGAACAATAAAAATTAGCTTTTTATTTAGCCCTAATAAATGAACAGAAGTTAAAATATATTGGAAATTTTTAGGTTTTAGCAAATTAAGTTTTATTGTTGTCCACATGCCTTTACTAATTATTACAAGCATCAGATTACTGCCATTTTTATCTTTGCAGTTGTCAGCAATGGGTATATAAAGCGTTATTGTAAATTCATTCTTAATGTCAGAATTAATTTTGTCTCAATACAGCAAAGAAAAATACGCAACAATTAATTATGAAAAATAATATGAAGCATGCAATATTTCTCATAATATGCAGCTTTGATACAAAATAATGTTACATTAAATATTCTTCAACATTTCTTAAGTATCTCGTATATTATTCCACATTAGTACCTCACGTTTTAAACAATAGTCCGATTACCGCTATGCTAATATTATTTGCATTTGTGGACGTAATTCCACGCCGCTCCGCTAGATGTCAAGTCCGCGATATTTCGCACTCACGTCAATGCTGCTAGTACACAGCTGTCCGGTATTATTATAGTAAGGTATTTGGTCATACTACTAGTAGTGGTGGTGATAGCAGGATAGTAGTAGTAACAGCAGTAGCATCAGCAGAAGTAGCAATAATCGTGGTAGCCATACAAACAACAGTGAAGAAATTAACCCTTAAATTGGCAAAACTTCATTTCTATATGTATGTATGTATGTATTGCGAGTAATTTTACGGCTGTCGCCGTCTCCCGCTTCTCAACTTCCAGGTACTCCGGTCTTGCCAATCGCCCATTTGTAGACCCCTGCAGACCATATCCTCCTGAACCTCCTTGCTCCATTTTTTCATTGGCCTTCCTCTTCTCTTTTTTTCCGGGGGAGTCCAGTTGAAGACCTTATTAGGCCAGCGGTCGGCTGACATTCTCTGAAGATGCCCATACCATATCAGGCGTTTAGTTTCATTTCTCACACTAGTTTATTAAGCCTTGTCGGACTGTAAAGAAAACATCTATCGCACTGAACATATTATGTTGTACAATATTATAGTATTGTGAAATTTTGATTTTCCTACCAATTTTTTTTCTATTCTATTAAAATTATAACATATGAGACATTCAGAAGCAAAGTAATATAAGTGACATTTTTTTAAAAAGTGAGATAAGTATATATTCTAAATCTTTAACGTCACTTCTGTTCAGAGAAAAATTAATATAAGTGCAGTTCCAGTCATTGCTGCGCCATGTTGGCCTTACACTTATATTACAATGCATACAGAGTTTTGACTGAGAGGCAAACTAATACAAGTGCGTTGTTTGCATATTGTTGTTGCGTTTCTTCTGTGTATGACTAATTCATTTGCCATAATGGAGAGAGGTAATAAATTACATATTCGAAACATCTGCGTGGAAGGCCTACACACATTGAGCTGGACCAACTATACAGTGATCCAATAAGGATAACTTTTGCTAAGTGGAGCAACTTACAATAGCTAAAGAAATTCATCCCACTCATACACCACTCTTTGATGACCTGAAGCATTAGGATGGGCCTATAATAAGGACTGTAGGACGTGGAAAAGTGCGTGGAAGAGGAAGTTGAAGGAATATTCGCGGTAGGAGCACTACAGATGCACTTCATGACAGAAACATAGATGTTTCAGCAGAGAGAGATGTGACTTCATTAGATGAGCCTAGTGACGTAATGAACAGCGACTAAGGCTGAATTTCATCTCAAATTTGAAATTTTCTTAGCCCTCTTTTTTCGGAGTACCAAAAACCACATCAACTGTTGCCCTAGAAATTGAATATAATATTCAACCAATAAGACACTATGTATTAAAAAAGGATCTAAAATACATTTAAAATTGCAAACCTCATCCAGATCTCAGATGTTCTTCAAACTGTCAGATAATATCCTATGTAATTTCTACAAAATAAACAAAGAAGAAATACCAGTCTATATCACAGACACACTCATTGCTAAAACTCCAGTTGTAAATGAAATTCCTCCATGAAAATGGATAATTCCAGAAGATTGCCTTCAAATTCCACGAAATCATTTCAAAAATGATCCTTCATAATTCTTAAGTTAAATGCCATGGAACTACTCTGCAGCTCATATAAGGATTACCTTCAAATTTATACAGATGAATCTCTAAACCCTGATGATGGAACATCAGGAGCAGGGTATTATATTCCAAAATATCAAGAAAATTACTTCATACTATGTTCAGCCTCCTCCAGTCTTGACACTGAATTGCTAGCTATCGATGCTGATCTTAGTGTGTTACTCAAATTTCTCAAAGATCTATTTGAATACTTACCGACTCCAAGGGGGCTATTTTTAATATAATTAAATATGTACCACATCTATACGCATATAGAATTATTCCAATTCAGAAACGACTAAGTGAATTAAAAAAACTCCAAAAGAAAATAAAATTTCAATGGATACCTAGTCATTGTGGTCTACCTGGAAACGAGAAAGTCGATAACGTTGCGAAACAGGCAACATATTTGCAACCAAGACCTCTTCAAGTGATATCTCTATTCAATGCCTTTACTTCAGTAAAGTTTCATTTCACAAATTTATGCATCAACAATTGGCTCTCTTCTGACAAAGGAAAAATTTTACAGTCCGTTAAAAAGAAACCGAATGACCTGTAAATTTACAGAAACTTGCCCAGACATGTTCAAACATTTTTAACAAGAGTCAGAACAGATCACATTGTCACATAATTGTACCTACACCGATTTCACCTTTCTGATACTCCTACTTGTATGTGGTGTAATAATCATGATGAAGATATGGAACACATTCTTCTATACTGTCCATCCATAAACCACAAAAGAAGTCAATTAAAATCATCAGTATCAGTTGCAGAAGACACATCTGTGCAGTATATATTGACTACACCCTACCTCTGGCTAGTAGCAACAGGCGTCTATAATGAACACCGATCAAAATATCCCTAATTTACTATGAAAAAGAAGAACTGAAAATACTACAGTGGACTATAGTTGACTTTATGTTGTCTGCAAACAACTGGACACATTAAGAAGATTGACTGATTGATTCTTTCGGTTATACAGACACATGTTTTGTTATAATATGATAAGAAAGCTCAAGTGCTGTTAAGACAGAAATGTTTCAATGTTGTAAGCAATGTCCTTGTTCTTGTTTTAAATAATATAAAAATACCGAAAATCCTTGCACTTATATTACTTTTCCACAAAAATATTTTCGTGGAAAAATAATACAAGTGACTTTAGGACCCTATTTTACCTAAACAGTTTTAGAATAGATAATTTATATTTAGAAGTTAAAAAATATAGGTACCAACATATACAACTGTAAAATTACAGCAACATAGTCCTGTAACAGACTTTTTAATGTCCGTTTCAAGTTCAAAGTCACTTATCTCAAAACTTACTAAATGTCACTTGTATCACTTTGCTTCTGAGTGCCTTATATATAGCCTATTAACCTGCTGTATCCTATAGGATACTTTATGCTCGACCATGCCGAAATGTAGTAATTATACACCTGGTAGCAGCCCTTTAATGGACCTCATTAAAGTACACCTATTCATTAAAGTTCAGCAATCAGAAAACACCATTGTAGCAATATGAAAGCGCAAGTATCGTTTATTCTCGGATATGCAATCGAAAGACAACTAGCGAAACGTCACGGAGGCTGGAAATCCAATACTGTCGCAGAAGGTTATGTTCTGTTACTATAATAATTAGCGTTAATTGTAAATAATATTCAAATAAATTCAATTTGTCATCTCGTTTTTCAATGTCTAAATCAATTTCAAGGTTATATCAAGATTAATGTTTATTTTACTCTCTAGATTATATCAAGGTCAATGATATTTGTTTCTCGGAAAAAATCAATACTTTCGCGTCTGCGCACATCTCACAATTTACGAGATATTGCACAAGGTCAGTTCCGCTCCCCAGTCAGATAAGAATAACATGAATACTTATGAATAATTTCAAGTTAGAAATATGGTCGAGCATTAAAAGGCGTATGAAACTTGCCTATAATGGTAATTAAGACGCTCGTATGAAAATTATGAAACTCGCTTGCGCTCGTTTCATAAACATACTCGCGCCTTAATTACTACCATTATAGGCTCATTGCATAATACACTATTGTCAATTTAAGGGTTAAGGTGTATGGTATTGTTATTGTTTCATGACAACACTTTCTGCCGTGCAACATGGCAGCATTCTGGGTTTCACTGAGAACCATTACAAAACAAGTCAGTCTTCAATCTGGCGGAGTAATAAGATATCAATGATTTTTCTACACAATAAACTTCAGGTAATACTTGTTTTTAGAGAATTGACGGAAGCAAGGAAATGGTGAATAATTTTTACTGAATTGCTTCAAGAAAGGAATACGCAATGTAATATTCCTCACATACATTAATTATATAATTGAAAGGGGTCCTAATAAGCCCGAAAACCTGAAATTATTTTATATTTGCTAAGGACTCCTTAACCTCTTTTTGCATATCGATATCGTATTAATTAAAGAGCTTTAAACGACGCTGAGATTTTTTCCCCAGGAGTTGATGAGCCAGAACAAGGCAGTCACCATAAAATTCTTTCCAGGGTCTGCTTCGAATATGACAATATTAATCTTCGGCAGCGATGCAGAGAGCTCATGGCAGCTGATTTTCCAGTCAATTGCCCAGCTCTGATATAAGAACTGTGCCCACCACGGATGCGGAGGCTCCTCCCATGTGCGTTACATAGACTACTATTAACCTGCTACGGCGTGATAATGCCTGCCTCTTACACATTTTAATGGCATGGTGCTTTGCGGAATGCGATAGAGCTCCCCGTTCCCTTAACAGCCTTTTATATGGTCTAAACCAGTTAGCAGGTGCTAGCTCCAACTATTTTCCAAGTAATAGACTATTAACTAAATTCCAGTGTACACTCGACTCGTGAACTTGTTTGGACTGCAACAATGTATGGCCTGTCATCGCCCACCTTTCTGTCTTCTGTTTCTCTTGTCCATTAGATGTAATGACCAAGAGCAGAAAGGAGTTGGAGCCAATGAGTCACCAATGTGTTGTAAATAACAACTCGACCACGCAAATGTAAATGAAAATATAAAGTAAGAGAAGAGCAAACAGTAAGAAAAATAAATTAAATTTATTGCAGAGAAGAAAGAAAAATACCAATACATACAAAATTGTAACTCCATTCAGAAAACTATAATAAAAGATATCGTATAAAACAAATAACACTAAAGGCCTACTTAAGGGTCCCTTCAGACGAGACCACTTTAGTGGCGCGTTAGTGACGCTGCAAACGCGCGTTAACGGTGCTGCTTTATAAATTAATTTTCTTTAGAGAATTTTTCAGTCTTCCAGTGAACATGGTCGTAGAAAGAGATATACTTCTGACAACTTTGCTCAAACGGAGAAAGAATAGACGTAAAAATAGAAAAAGAATCTGGGTTCATCCATTAGTTTTGGAAAGACCGAATCGAGGACTATTGCATATTATCGCCGCGCTCTCATGGTTAACATTCGGCAGGACTTTGAGCGGCCTCGTGCATAACATTTGGCAGGTCTTTGAAGTTAAATTGCATTATTGTTTTCAATTTCTTATGTTGCCGCTCCAATCACTCGCCTCAATTTCAATATTGCAACCAATAAGCTGCTTCCATTATTAAATGACACCTACTTGTCTAATCCACGTGGACTAAAATCGAGGTTGCAATGTCTTGTGCTGAGGACGAACATTAAGGTATGTGATTAAAAATTATTATTAAAGAGTTATTATTAAGAGTTAAGAATGTCAACATACTCGTATATGAAATAATATTAATAATAATAATAATAATAATAATAATAATAATAATAATAATAATAATAATAATAATAATAGTAATAATAATAGCCATTTAACAATATAACAAACTAGTGCTTATTCTTATCGAGGAAGTAGACGTGACAACGTGACGCTTAGAGTGAAACCTACAGAGCAACAATCGGTCGGCAAAATTGTGTTTTAAAAGCACACCGCACGTTATTGTTTGATGCCGACATGTTAACCATGAGAGCGCGGCGATAATACCTTGTTTGATGATTATTAATTTAAAATTACGCAAATGAGGGACAATATGGCATAAAACATAATTTTGTTCATTATTTAAGAATTCAAAATTAAATATAATAGGCAGCAAACATGAAACCATAGCACGTAATTCAACCATTAGACTATACTACAATAGGTGTCTGTAGTGTAATGGCAAAGTCAAAGGCCGTGGTGTAATTTAACCCAGTTTCGAACCTGAGAACAACTGGTTTTTTATCTCTTTGTTACTTTATTTACATTATTTTAGATATGTTATTTTATTTTAACACGAAATAAAGGAGATTTTACTACATAAATAATATATCAGTAATTCGCACTAGTCCAGCTATTTTATTATTATTATTATTATTATTATTATTATTATTATTATTATTATTATTATTATATTATTATTATCATCGTCATTCTATATTATTCTGTAGTAACATAGCTTGTATACAGTCGTGACGTTGTAGGTTTAGGGAATTGGTGGCCTAACAGACGTCCGTTAGCAGCGCCACGAACGCGCTACTCACGCGCCACTAAAATAGTGGCCTGGCTGTGGCCCCGTCTGAAACCCACCATTTAATTCTATGTATCGCGACGAGAAGCGCTAAGTTTAGTGCCCGTCACCAGTGGCGAAGCTAACCATTCAGAGCGTCTGCAATGCGACTAATTTTGTAGTTGTGGCTGTGTCTGAAGGCCTCCATTTAAATACTGTACATTATTCACGAGCGGCAGCACGTAAGCAGGGCTTCTAAAAGTGGCCTTTCTGAAGGGACTCTTAATATCTAAATAAACATATCAAACAAATAAATAAATGAATACAAATTCAAGCGGGGTTTACAAATTAAAATGCAATAGCTGTCCAGATTTTTACACAGAACAGACTGGAAGATCATTCCAGATTGGGTACAATGAGTACATTAAAGCAGTAACTAAACTATACATCACATCAAATTACGCTGAACATTTTACTAACAACAATCACGACTACAATAACATAGAAACAGATATGGAAATACTACACATATCACCAAAAAGTACTATAATTAAACTTATTAAAACAATGCGAAATATAGAACCACACAATGACATAATAATAATAATAATAATAATAATAATAATAATAATAATAATAATAATAATAATAGTAATAATAATAATAATAATAATAATAATAATAATAATAATAATAATAATAATAATTTATTTTCGCTGGCAGAGTTAAAGCCATAAGGCCTTCTCTTCCACTCAATCAGCCTTAATCAATACATACCCACAGCATATACTTAATACACAATTACAATTCAACACACATACATTATTCGATATCATAATAGACGACACACAAACAACCATCCCCCACCATAAGAACAACACCTCCCTACCCCCACTAATGACGAAAGCAAACGCCGAAAGTCAAGACCAGCTGGAGCAGCAGTAGTTCGAAGGATACTGAAGATGACATCACACCGATGTTGAAACGGAGCTCTGTCATAAAGGTATATTACCTCTCTTTAAAAATTGTAACACTTAACGTTTTAACTGTAGAAAGTTTTACAGACAGAAAAAAAAATGGAATCAAAGATGTATTGAAAGGAAATATAAAATGTATGAAGGAAGAACAAAAGAGAATGCGTAAGGTGAATGTCAAAATAGAGGAGGAAAGAGACTTCTGCAAAAGGGAATAAAAAATAAATACAGTACGTATAGAAGAAAAGCAAAAAAATACAAGTGTTACGAAGTTGATGTATATTTTCTCATTATATATTTTATACGTTTTCTAACATTGCTGTTTCTTTGTCATCTTACGAATGATATTATCTTTAATTTAGTACGTCTGAGCCATCTAGATCCGGAAATTGGCTGACAGCGTGCCAGACAGGAAACCAGGGGCCTATTCCAGCACTAAACTCGTCAACTTTTCACTTTGCAGTTCGAAATTTTCATTGCAGTTTGTTGTATTATCACATTTCAAACTGGTTCACAAAGTGAAAAGTGAAAAGAAAGTAGAGAAAACTTTTCAAATATATTATTACTTTTGTTTACCATTACAATAATTCTGAAAAGTTCAAAGTCATATGCTGAAAGGTGTATGGCAGGTCTGCACAAACGGCGCTCATCGAGCAAGAGAGTCGACTAACAGCTCGCCGGAAAGGTACATCGGAATGACGTAGGCCTGCTATAGGTAGAGGATAGTCCACGCAGAGTGTATTATCAGTAGCTATTTCACTTTGCCTATCTACGGTTATATAATGGTGGAATCTAAAAGACGGAAAAGTGATCATCACGCAAATTCTTTCAATATTGCATGGGAAAATGCTTATTTCTTTCACAGCAGCTGGCATCAATACTCAGTGCCTCATCTCTCCCAAAAGTTTGGAAAAAAAAAAGGAAAAAACAATGTAATGCGTCATTACTAGTCCACACATAGAGATACGATGGTTTTGTTAGTGAAGATAGAAGTAAAAAGGTTCAGGAATTGAAAGTTGCATTATTATATGAGGCAGGGTACGTTAGAATTTATTAATCTTCAACAATCTAAATATCTCTCTTCAGGGAAAATGCCAGCTCATTATTGATATGTTGAATAAATTACGGGATTTCAGTCGTAAACTTAACTCGTAATTCAGATTCGGAAAGGTAATATGGCTCACTTTCGAACGATAGAAACTGCTCGTGATGAAGTAATGTTAAACGACTATGTGCGAATATTAATTGAAATTCAAAATGAATTTAATTCTAGGTTCCAAGATATTGTCTTAATTGGAAAGAAGTTTAAAGTTATCATAAATTCCTTCAACACAGTTGAAACAGTGTCATACAATTTACAGGTCGGCCTGGTTGGCGCAGTTGGTATAGCGCTGGCCTTCTATGCCCGATGTTGCGGGTTCGATTCCGGATGACATTTAAGTGTGTTTAAATGCGACAGGCTCATGTCAGTAGATTTACTGACATGTAAAAGAACTCCTGCGGGACAAAATTCCGGCACACGGGCGACGCTGATATAACCTCGGCAGTTGCGAGCGTCGTTAAATAAAACATAACATTTAACATTTAACGATTTACACCTCGAACTTATTGATCTTCAATGTGACCTAAGGGCTAAAAACCATTTGAATAATACTACTAGCCTGTTTGAATTTTACAAGACTAAACCTTAGCAGTAATATCCACGACTACACAGGCTGGCTGTGAAAATGATTGCTATATTTGGCTGAAGATTTATATTTATGAGCAACTGTTTTCTATAATCAACTTTAATAAAGGCAGGCATCGAATATTTGTAACTGATGTTTCATTACGATCAATACTGTTCCTTTCAGCTGCATAAAACCCCGTTTTGATGTACTGATAAATAAAAATATAACAAAATGATATTGTATATTTAAGTAGCTATAGAATTTCTATTATTACTGTAAAATAAATACTTCTTATTAATTAATAATAATCCAAGATAGTTTTGTAAACACTGAACGGGAATTCATTTCATGAACACTCGTACTAGTACTTTTGTGTACATTTTGTACGAGATCACCCCTTCTTCCAGTCCACCCTTATATAGAGCGCAGCCAATATCTGCATTCCGCTCGCAAGCTCTGAGCCGACTCGGAGAGCACAAACCTTGTGCAAGCCTGGTGTATGGGATATTTTTTTCAAAGAACCAAGACTCTTTGCCATTTAGATTAAGTGTACTATATTCAGTAAATTTTTGTATTGGATTTAAAATAATTTAGAGAAGAAATATAATAAGATAAAAAGAAATAGGAAGGATGAGTGGGAATGAAAAAACTGAATTAACAATTAAAAAAATAAACTGTTGAAGGAGCAGAGGAGAAGAATGAAGGAAGAAAAGAACTGAACAGGAGGTAAATGGAAAAGAAATAAACTAGAGATAGAGTCAAGCAACAAAGAAGATCTGATGTTAATCACAGTGTTCTTAGCTCAAAGAGAGACGATAACGAATCGTACATTTACATTGTTTACTTGACAGTGAATTAGCTAGCATTCAGGAAAGAGGTACAGTATTACGTTGCCCGATTGTTTGATTTGCTCGTGCCAAGATAAATGTTTGAAAATCTTACACCTGGCGCTGGAGTTTTATGCTCTCTGGATCTTTTATTGCACAGTTAAATTTATCCGAAGGAGTGGCATTTCAAACAACTGACACCTAAAATATTCGCATCAGTTTATGACTTGCAGCCGATTCTATTTTCGTGAGAATAGTCAATGAATTGGTCAAAATACACGCATTATTTCTTTTCAAGTATTAACCAAATTAAAAACATTTATTCTACTTTTCTTTGGGAATTATAAATTAATATTAATAGATGTTAATAAGTTGGGATACTTCCTTAGTAGGTTTTCAGCACAATGCCAATATTTTACTATATATTAATTTAGTCGTAACAATAAATTATATTTTGTCCTTTTACTATCACTACATTTGCAATATTTTGTCGCTGATATCCCTAAAACTTATATCTGCAACATAGTTTATAATCTCTGACTACGACGAACATGAGCATTGCTCGTTACATGATCATATCATATTATACACGCACAATTAACTATCGTCAGAAGAGTACTGTAGGTATATACAGCCGTGTTTTGATGAGCGTAGATCACGTTATCAGTATAGTTCTCTTGTTTGAATGATACACATTTTAGTTCTTTAAATAAACTCATGCGAAACGAATTGTTATACGAGTCTTCTTAAGAATAATTTCTTGTACAGAATTATTTACTGAATATCTGTAAAGAAATCTCCAATATATTTTGCTCCAAGGCTACTTGCAATCTTGTTAATTAAGTAAAATGGCATTCCTTCTATTGTTAACGTATTAATTTCTCTAAATAAGTAGTGTATAAATTATGAAATCTTATTTCGATATTATTAATGCTTATGTTTACTATTACTCTAAATAATTATGATTATAATATAATTATATATACATACATGAAAGTGGGCTGATATAGGCTATTCGTTATCGTGTGAAACCTACCTTCGCGGGAGGGGCAGCAGGAAGTGGACTGTAAAGCTTCCTTCCCGTCCTACGGTTTTACTTGCAGCTAGCTAGCTCACGTACCCCTACCATAAGGTTCTTACTATAAGCTACGTCACACGCATGTACTTGGTTTCACGAGATAACGAATGACCTATAATTATTATACAAACTCCCGGTTTGCACCATCTCAAAGTAGGAACAGAACAATGAAACAATTTTCTCCATAATCCACATGCGCCAAATGCTAAGCTAATCAGAGCTCAGTAAAGAATGTCGATAACACAGGACATGTATACATAATCTAAGCGTCGTGGTTAGTCAAATTCATGTTTGGTATGGCCGTTCAATGTTGTTTTAAAACGCAGTATAGACGTGAATCTGCAACACGAAAAATTATTCGATCTTGGAGCGACAAGCCGAGGATATAGGACATATGTTTTTGTGTTCGTATACGTTTAGATATATTTATTTTTTCCGATTCTCTAAATAATAATAGAGCTTTGCAAAATCTTAATACAAATTTGAAATTAATGAGTAGAAATCATTAATTAATATATGAATGATGGATTTATGCTCATTACGAAAAAGTAACATATACCTACTATAACTATCCAATAAGCGAATTATGTTAAATATATGGAGCAGATAAGAGCAGCGAGCGCTATAGACGCTTGCGAGCGGCAGCTGAGAGCGCGGTGTTGGCTCTGTCACGTAAATTTTTAAAATAAATGTTTTATACAAAATAATTTATTTATTTTAAATAAAAAATAAATAAATAAATAAATAAATAAATAAATAAATAAATAAATAAATAAATAAATAAATAAATAAATAAATAAATAAAATTATTGATGAGAGATTAAATATTTCTTACACTAGAATTAGAGAATTCTTTTAGTGTTTTATTGTAAATATTTATATATTTATAAGTATATACAGGGACATCATTTTATTTTTACTAACATTATTAATATTAACTTGGCTATACCTCTGGATCAACGCCGTTTGCTACCCCCTTCCACAACTGGAGTTCGATGATACTGGCGTAATATACAAACAAATCACTTTACTAGGTATAGGAGGGAAGAAAAATAGTTCATCCATTTACGTAAACTAGGAAATATTGCGCTTTTGAGTTTGATAATTTTCATTATTTTTTTGTTTAATCAAAATACAGTACAATATTAACAATGAGTGTTTTTACTCACGAACTTAGCTTTCCATGTGGACGTATTCGTTATGCAGTGTATATTATACTGTCTACAGCACATTAGCGTACAATATAGAGAATGAAGTTAAATTGAAAAATAATCATAATATGGATATTTAAACACATTTTTTAAAATGGTGGCCGTTCATTTCGATACAGGCTTCAGTTCTAATATGCATATTATAGACTATTGTACCTAATCCCAATTACCAGTTTCGTTCTTCGTACTAGTAACTCATGTTGAAATAATTCTGTACCTACTCTATAAAAGAGTACCTTACGTACTGTAAATTCAATCTTCACTTCTGCCCGATCCGAAAAGATAAACTTACTCAGACATACTATCTACTCTCCGTCCAAGTGGTTATGTCGCAGGGTCGTAGAAATGTGAGGAAATCAAGTGAAGTTAATTACTTAACGAGGCCTTTTATTTAAGTTATTTTAAACAGTTGTATAATATTACGTAGATGTCCAATTCCTAACAGAAATTAATGTTCCCAGAAAAGAGCTAAGCCCAGCCACTAGCTGGCGAATAAAAGCTGGTGGGGGAAACCGGGATACGGCGTAGGCGAATGGAAGACAGTACCTGTGGGAAAATGATTCAATATTGGAAGCTCTTTCGTCACTCGAAAACGCGAGCATATTTTTGGAACGTACTGTTCACTATGACCGTAAGGCTACTATGACTGTATATGAGGTCTTGGATCTGTGTGGAGGACGGTTGAACTTCATTAGTAGAAGGGGTGAGAGTGAAGTACATTCAAAAACTCAGGTACAATAAAAATTGAAGTAAAAATAAAATGATATCCCTGTAGATTGTTGTATATACTTAGGATATAGCAGATATATTCAGCTACACGTATATAACAATCTATAATTTTTGTGCACCCTCAGTTGCTTCATGAATTTATATGAACATTAGTTAGTATTTTGAGAATTGTTAACTTAAAATTGATCGTATAATTAATGATTAACATCCCGCCCAACTAGTAAATGAGACATTTTTACGAATATTTTTTAGTTAATTATTGTGAATATTTAGCAATATATTCTCGCAAATTCTTAAAAGATACAAAACAGATTAAGTATTTTTTCCTAAACAAAAACAAAGAAAAATGGAATCAATTTTAGCGTTGCCACATTACCCTGAAGAAGAAGAAGAAGTTTAATAACTTGTGGTAGGAATACGTGATTTGCGGCATGTAGAAGAACCACTGAGTTATATCTCGGTAAAATTAATGTTCAATTTTATTGTCGCCTAAAATTTAATTTTGACGCTACATAATCAAGCTCTTAGAAGTGTCGTTCAATAAGACAATACCAAATAATACGAATATTTATAATATATTGACTATTTTTAGTTGTATTTTGTTGCAGTGATGAATTATTGTACGTCAGAAATAAGTCTGATGGTTGTTATATAAAAAGTAAATCATGTAAGTATACATATAGTTGAACATTATTATAATATTCATACTACATATTTTCGTGTTAGTAAATGCTATATGTACGACTGGGTAAGTTTATTTTCTAAAATTCCAATTGTAATTAGGCTATATGAAATATGATTATTTCAATCCCTTTTAAAACCTACTAATTGTTGAGAGAGCAAATATGATTCCTATTATATCCATAAGCAATAGATATATATAATTTGAAATCTGCCTCCGCACATCTGTTTTACACTGAAGAGCAGGCAGTAGTATTTCGTGAGCAAGAGCCGCTCTCCGCTGCTCCGCGGAGCGTTCAGTTTCCGGCCCTGTTTAGCAGGAAGGACAGCTGCCTCATCGGGTGGTGGTGAATCCATCTAAACTTTTATAATATATACTCGTATTTTAGTCGCATGCACGAGAGAAAGAAATGCTTAAGTATAGATATTAAAACCTGTAGGAATAAGTGGGAATAAAGAGCCCTCGTTTTTGGTAGCAAACTTCAAGCTAAAGTACATAATCGAAAACTAGGATGGACACTACTCTCAAATGTCACGTACAACGAATGTACTCTATATGGATTACTATGAATTTCCGCTCTGAAATTGTATTTTTATTAGTTGCATATTATTTGTTAATGAGAACTGCAGTTGAAGGTTACATTCAATCTGCCTTTTATTTCTTTTGGTTTATTTGTGGTGTGAATTGCAGATGTGAATGATAGAGAACCTTTATTATTATTTTATCAGTTTAATTTGTTAACGTGAACTGAACATGTGGAAACTGTTTTCAAATGTGCTGCTTGCTATTTGTATGAGGGGGTCAGATGCAAAGGGGTACAAGTGACATTTCTAATATGAGTTGAGTGCATTCAGAGCAAGCTAAAACATTAAAAAATTTAGTGACAAAGGGATACATATTTTAACCACACCTCACACTAAAATTTAAATAAAAAACTTCACGTAATTTACGAAATCTCAAGTACTTTCAACTGCATTTTCTCACAATTAACTTAAGTGCACTTATACCCCTTTGCTTCTGATCCCTCATATGAGTTTATTTATTACTGTTGAACTGAACGCGTGTTTACAACAATGCATATAACGGACGTCATGAATAATCTTCTTTGAGTGATGCAGAAGTGAAATTGTTAATTAGAAAATTCGGGTAACCAATGCTAATTACGAAATTACAAACTTAAACTAGTAAAAAATTGTATATACAGGAGTGTTTCTGTAACTTCGTGCCAAATTTCTAGGTGTGATAAAGGCTGTAGAAAGGAGCAATTTGAGATAAGGAACTCATGTCCGGTAAACCTAATTTAGAAGTTTATGAGGGAAATCTGAAGCAGATGCTTCTAGAGACGGTTCTCCTTTCCATTGTGAAAATGTGGCTGCAGCATGATGATGCCCAGGCATATTTCATGCATGAAGTTCGTGAAAATCCCAATCAGCATTTTCCTGAGAGATGGATTGGAAGAGGAGACCCTGTTTAACAGCCATCGAGCTCTCCAGACTTCCCTATTGAATTTCATTCTATGGTACCATGTTAAAGTCTTGTTTACGAGATACCAGTAGGCAAGAAAAAGAACTTGTAAGAATAAAATTGTAGTTTCGTGCGACATCATTCATACAACACCAGCAATGTTAGAGAGGATACGACTGTCTTTGCTGAGATGTTACAACTCCTGCATCCAAGTTGGATGTCGCCATTTTCAACACCTTCAGTGTGTTTAGGATAATCCTATGGATAAACCAGTGTAATAAATCGTGTGTAGTAAGAATCCAGATATGCACATAGAGTGTTAGTTGGGAGGCCGGAGAGAAAAAGACAGCCACTGGCGTGGCTTAGTCGGTTAAGGCGCTCGCCTGCCGGTCTGAAGTTGCGCTCGGGCGCGGGTTCGATCCCCGCTTGGACTGAATACCTGGTTGGGTTTTTTCCGAGGTTTTCCCCAACCGTAATGTGAATGCCAGGCAATCTATGGCGAATCCTCGGTGTCTTAAAATATGTTTTATTTAACGACGCTCGCAACTGCAGAGGTTATATCAGCGTCGCCGGATGTGCCGGAATTATGTCCCGCAGGAGTTCTTTTACACGCCAGTAATCTATTGACATGAGCCTGTCGCATTTAAGCACACTTAAATGCCATCGACCTGGCCCGGGATCGAACCCGCAACCTTGGGCATAGAAGGCCAGCGCTATACCAACTTGCCAACCAGGTCGACTCCTCGGTGTCATCTCGCCAAATACCATTTCACTATCACCAATCTCATCGACGCTAAATAACCTAGTAGTTGATACAGCGTCGTTAAATAACTAAAAAAAAGACCTTTGGAGAGGCCGAGACATAGATGGGAGGATAATATAACATGGATTTGAGGGAGGTGGGATATGATGGTAGAGAAGGAATTGATCTTGCTCAGGATAGGGACCGATGTCGGGCTTGTGTGAGGGCGGCAATGAACCTCCGGGTTCTTTAAAAGCCATTTGTAAGTAAGTAATAAAAGATATGAACACTGAGTTACACATTTTATAACACTTTGATTTTACCAAAATTATTCGAATTTCATAAGGGTTGCCTTCTACCCGGCAACATGATTACAACTATTATTAAGGCTCGTAACTTCTAAATTAGGTTTTACTAGACTTAGTTTCTCATCTCAAATTACTCCTTATAACACTCTTTATCACCAATAGAAGACTGGCACAAAATTACGAGAACAGTTTGTATTAGCAGAAAATTCACAAGAAAATTAATTGCAGTCATCTCTGGATATAGTGAACTCGGTTATAGTGAACATTCGGCTATAGTGAACCTAAATCGTTAGTCCTGACCCGCATACATTAAAAAGTACATTAATATTTCCGTTTATAGTGAACCCTCACTTCGGTTATAGCGAACCTTGTATCCTAACAAATTCTTATTTGAAGTCAGACCTTCTTATATAAAATTAAAAGAATGTGTTGAGAAGAACATGCTAAGTTTCTTACTTCTTTAGTCAAAGGACAAAGGTAGGATTAGTGATTCCTAGACAATGAGCTGCACTGTAAATCCAGGCAACGCGTGATGACCTTGCCTCACTCCGCCGTCGAGAGGTTAATATTCTGTTCTCA